>NC_057814.1:27677942-27688711 GCF_018294505.1 Triticum aestivum
TAAAAAAAATCAGAAAAATAAAACTAATTCATTTTAAAATCTTAAAAATACAAATAATATATCAAAAAATCAGAAAAATAAAACTAATTCATTTTAAAATCTTGAAAATACAAATAATATATCAAAAAAAATCAGGAAAATAAAACTAATTCATTTTAAAATCTTAAAAATACAAATAATATATCAAAAAAATCAGTTCATCGATCCCTTGAAGGTTTGACAAAAGGTTTGATACATCATTCAGTTCATCGACCAAATACAAATCATCCGGATTCGCCATCGTACGTTTTAATTCACATGCTCCATTCAACAAAGTTTGGTACAATAAATTATTACACATCAATTCTTCCCTTGTGTCCCTGCTTGCTTACGATTGTGCCGTATCCATGGAGCATCCTCATCATTTAACTTAATGCTTGGGTCAGTGTTCACTTTGAAGGGCGGAATTTCACCAAACATATTATAATCTTCTGACATGTCTGTCTTGTCCTCCACTCCCACGATGTTTCTTTTCCCTGAAAGAACAATGTGACGCTTTGGATCATCGCATGATGTACTGATCGTTTTCTTATCTTTCCGTTTCCTCGGTTTGCTACTCATGTCCTTCAAATAAAAAACCTGAGCGACATCTTTGGCAAGGACGAATGGTTCGTCAAGGTAACCAAGATTGTTGAAATCCACCATTGTCATTCCGTATTGCTCGTCCACCTTTACCCCACCTCCTGTTAGCTTGAACCATTTGCACCGGAACAAAGGGACCTTAAAGGAGGGTCCATAGTCAAGTTCCAATATCTCCTCTATGTAACCATAATATGTGACCTTTCGCCCATTCTCGGTTGCTGCATCAAAGCGGATACCACTGTTTTGGTTGGTGCTCTTTTTATCTTGGGCGATGGTGTAAAATGTATTCCCATTTATCTCGTACCCTTGGAAAATCGTTATAGTCGAAGATGGTTTCTTGGCCAACATGTACAGCTGATCTCCAACATCATTGTCATTCATTAAATGTTTTCGCAACCAACTGCCGAAAGTCTCCATGTGGGCCTTTCTAATCCAGGATTCAGGCTTCCCCGGGTTGTCCGAGCGTAAAATATTCTTGTTTTGCTCGAAGTACGGAGCCACAAAGCTGGAATTTTGCAGAATTGTGTGGTCTGCTTCAGTCATAGAATGACCGTCCAAACATATCGGGGATTTCCTTCCGATCTAGCCTTTTCCACTTAGTCTCCCCTCGTGCCGCGATTGAGGAATACCAATCGGCTTAAGGTCAGGAACATAGTCAATACAGAACTCAATTACCTACTCATTTCCATAGCCCTTGACGATGCTTCCTTCTGGCCTAGCACGGTTACGAACATATTTCTTTAATACTCCCATGAACCTCTCAAAGGGGAACATATTGTGTAGAAATACAGGACCGAGAATGGAAATCTCTTCGACTAGGTGGAGCAGGAGGTGCGTCATAATATCGAAGAAGGATGGTGGGAACACCAACTCGAAACTGACAAGGCATTGGACCACATCGTTCTGTAACCGTGGTAGATCTTCTGGATTGATTACCTTCTGAGAGATTGCATTGAGGAATGCACATAGCTTCACAATGGCTACTCGAACATTTTCCGGTAGGAGCCCCCTCAAAGCAATCGGAAGCAATTGCGTCATAATCACGTGGCAGTCGTGAGACTTCAGGTTTTGGAACTTTTTCTCCGCCATGTTTATTATTCCCTTTATATTCGACGAGAAGCCAGACGGGACCTTCATACTGCTCAGGCATTAAAAAAAATGACCTTCTCTTCTTTGGTAAGAGCGTAGCTGGCACGACCTTGAAACCATTCCGGATGCCGGTCATCTGGGTCTTTCAAAAGTTGCTGGTCCTGCCGTGCTTCCTTTGTATCATTTGTCTTCCCATACACGCCCAAGAAGCTTAGCAGGTTCACGCAAATATTCTTCGTAACATGCATCACGTCGATTGCAGAGCGGACATCTAGGACTTTCCAATATTCTAGCTCCCAAAATATAGATTTCTTCTTCCACATGGGTGCGTGCCCGTCAACTCCCCGCGGAACTGATTGTCCGCCAGGACCCTTTCCAAAGATGACTTTCAAATCCTTGACCATATCAAATATCTCAGCACCAGTACGTTCCGCAGGCTTCGGCCGGTGATCTGCCTTGCCGTTGTAATGCTTGCCTTTCTTTCTTACGTTATGATTTCGGGGAAGAAATCGACGATGACCCAGGTACACGTTCTTCTTACAATTAACCAAACGTACACTTTCAGTCTCATGTAAGCAGTGTGTGCATGCATTGTATCCCTTATTTGTCTGTCCCGAAAGGTTACTGAGAGCAGGCCAATCGTTGATGGTTACAAAAAGCAACGCTCGTAGGTCAAATTCCTCTCCTTTGTGCTCATCCCAGACACTTACACCAGGTCTGGCCCACAACTGTAAAAGTTCATCAACTAATGGCCTTAGGTACACATCGATGTCGTTCCCGGGTTGCTTTGGACCTTGGATGAGCACTGGCATCATAATGAACTTCCGCTTCATGCACAACCAAGGAGGAAGGTTGTAGATGCATAGAGTCACGGGCCAGGTGCTATGGCTGGAGCTCTGCTCGCCAAAAGGATTCATGCCATCAGTACTTAGACCAAATCTTATGTTCCTTGCGTCAGCTGCAAAATCTTTGAACACTCTGTCGATCTTTCTCCATTGCATTCCATCAGCGGGGTGTCTCAACTCCCCGTCGGACTTACGGTCCTCTTTGTGCCATCGCAACGACTTGGCATGCTTTTTGTTCATGAACAGACGTTTCAACCGTGGTATTATAGGAGCATACCACATCACCTTGGCGGGAACCCTCTTCCTGGGTTTCTCGCCCTCAACATCGTCACCAGGGTCATCGCTCTGATCTTATAACGCAATGCAGTGCATACAGGGCATTCATTCAAATTCTCGTATTCACCGCGGTAGAGGATGCAGTCGTTAATGCATGCATGTATCTTCAGAACCTCTAAACCTAGAGGGCAGACAACCTTCTTTGCTTCGTACGTACTGGCGGGCAACTCGTTATTCTTCGGAAACATATTCTTCAACATTTTCAGCAAATTTTCAAATGATGAGTCACCTACACCTTCCTGTGCCTTCCATTTTAACAAATCCAGTGTGCAGCCCAGCTTTTTCAGGCTATTATCGCATCCTGGATACAACGAATTTTTGTGATCCTCTAACATGCGATCCAAATTCTCCCTATCCTTGTCAGTTTCGCAGCGTCTCCGTGCATCAGCAATGGTCCGACCAAGATCATCAGCGGGCTCATCATGTGCCTCTTCTTCACCTTCACCTAACCCTTCCCCACCTTCAGCATCATCCTCCATGAAAGTATCACCGAAATGATCATGATAGTTGTCATCGATATCATCCCCTTCTTCATCTTCTTCCATTCTAACCCCTCTTTCTCCATGCTTGGTCCAACAATTATAGCTTGGCATGAAACCGTGCCGAAGCAGGTGCATGTGAACGTCTCTTGAGGAGGAGTAACCCTTCTGATTCTTACAGACAGCACATGGACAGATAATAAAACCTTGCTGCTTGTTCGCATTTGCCACTACGAGAAAATCTTTCAAACCCGTAGTGAACTCGCCGGAGAGTCGGGGACCGTACATCCATTGCCGATTCATCTGCATTATTATTATATAAAGTATATAATTAACCATCATGCATTTGTTAAACTAACTAGCTAGAAATAATACAAATTAAACAATGAACTACACACATGCGTATTTTATCAATGACACATGAAAGGTTCAAGTTGCTAACCGCGATCGCGGAGGAAAAATAAATGAGAAAGCTCAAGTGTGGCTCGGACACTTCATATCATGTTTGTTTCAGGCTCTCGGGCATTTCATCGAACACCTTGTGTGCATAGGAGGAACCAAAAGCAAACCCACCACCCCCTTTTGAAAATTGTGAAGTGAGCTGAGTGAAGTGAAGTGAGCTGAGTCCTATATATAGGGATGGGCCTTTAGTCCCGGTTGGCCTGGCCAACCGCGACTAAAGGCCTTCGGGGACCTTTAGTCCCGGTTGGCCAGGCCAACCGGGACTAAAGCCCCTCCCGTCCGCCAGCTGGATGGGCCTTTAGTCCCGGTTGGCCTGGCCAACCGCGACTAAAGGCCTTCGGGGACCTTTAGTCCCGGTTGGCCAGGCCAACCGGGACTAAAGCCCCTCCCGTCCGCCAGCTGTCGACCGAGCGCGCTGGGCCCAGATAGTTGGTCGCGGGTCTCCTCCCGAACCGCGACTAAAGGCCCCTTTTGTCGCGGTTCGATTGTTTTGGGGACTAATGGGGGCGTATGGAAGCCTCTTTTTCTACTAGTGTGGGCAGCTCTCGGCCATGAGGACTGCAGTGTGGGAAGTATTTAGGTTTGAGAATATCAAGCGAGAGGGTCCCAGGCTCAATTTCTTCACACTTGAAATGCTCTAATTAATTTGTCTCGATAATATTAACAACTTACGAACATTGTTGGCCGTGTTCGTCAGAACTGCAAATAGAAAATCATCTATTTCAGCATTTCCTGCAATCAGGCAACGGACACCGCCGTGGCATGTCAACAAGGCAAACCGACATGAGCCATCTTGTTGGCCTCACCATGTCATAAGTCGCCAAGGACACCGCTATCCTTGGCCGAGATGGTGGAATTGTTGTACTTAGGCCGCTTGCCATCTTCAGAGTAACCTACATGTGCCCCTTTTTGATTGCGCGGAGGCCTAGGTAGAACAAGCAGTATGATGCGGAAGCCCAGCTTGTTCCATATAACACATTTGTGTATGCCAAAAGCGCCGACACAGCAACATGACAGCTCTAGTTACATGAATCATGCAGGCACTTGTTTCTTTCCCTATGCCTCCCAGTCATACATATTTTCTAGTATTGTGTTATTTTCGGGTTCACCGTCATCCCTCTGTGTTTTTTTATTGAAACTGAATTATCATATGAAAGGTTCAAGTTAGAATTGTGTGGAAGTGTAAACTATGTATCAATAAGATATGATGGGCTTTCTGGATGCTGAGATGGGGTCAAATATATAGGAGCGATAGTGCTATTTACACATGTGAAGGTAGGTAGGAAAATTAATAAGATGCGCCAAGTAGAGGTGGCGGTGTGGTCTATGTACGAAATGCGATTTTACCATTCTAGTAGTTCAGTTTTCGCAAGACTGAGTTATGACGTCTAGCATTGTATCAAGAAAAACAAATGACTGGAGCAATTGTTTTCAGAAATTCTTATGTTTTGCGTAGCATGGAGGAACCTGAGTGGTGTAAGCAGCAGCAGTGACTACCGCCTCCAGGCCATTGCTTTTCCCCTCATTACTGTTTGTTTGGTAAACGCATATTTCTCTCTTCAAGTTCCTTATTTCTGTTCTCTTCATGCGTAACTAGCAGGGTGACCCGCGCATTTGCGCGGCTAGATTTCCTATGTGTTTTCATAGCAATGAGATGTTCTGCTGGTCATGCAGAATTATGGAAAATCTTATAGACAAATACATATCATGAAACTCAATTATCATTGTTTGCCATCGTTTTCTCTTAGTTATCTTTAGATAGGAGCTTTTTATTTACTAACCTATGTGGCGATCATCTTTGACATATCTTTCAAATAAAAATATTATAGTCAATATGTATATCATGATGAAATACTTTTATGTGGGGTCATGAGGAAATACTTTATCGTTGTTTTATTGTGTATATTAAGTTTTTGGCAAAAGATTTGGTATGTGACAACTAATGCCAAGCACTATGCTCTACGCATGTCATGCCAATCTACAAAGATTCTGGTTGGATAGTTTTTTTAGCTTTCAACTTTCCTATTCTTCTATTCAATTGGTGTCTCTCTTATCCGCCAAAATAAGAAACTTTCTAATCAAACTTAATATCACTCTGAATAATAAAAATAATCATGTGTATTCATCAATAACGACTAAAATAGGCTCGTCGTTAAACTTTTGTCATGTGGATGTATTTGACAAAGAAACTAAATAATATATGTGTGCGGTAGTGCTCTATTTTATAAATATTGGTGTGCCTTTTATTTCAGTTTATTCACGGCACATGTAAAATCCTATTGCACGGGTCTTTTATTTTCCTTGAAGAATTGTATTAGCAAGTTTCATCACTTAATTAGGATACTAATTCCTCTCGATATACCAAATGGTAGCGTGTGAAAAATGTAAGTCTTCTCGCCGTAACTTTTCCTTCTTTTGTCTTCTTTATACGATTTTTTATGGAATGATTCAGTGTGGTATGGTCTATATAAAATAATGGACAACGATACATCATATTCTCGGTCGCTAGTTTCTAATTAGTTATATGGACTGCTGCAAAAAAAGTAATATGGATGCTATACAATACATGCGTTTTTATTGGAAATGGATGGTTGAATGCACTGGCTAATTAAACATTAAAGTGCTAATTTCCTTGCACATCCCGACTTCTAGCTTCATACATAATTTGTTTAATTCTAAGTTCAACGAATAGCAGATTCATTAGATATAATGTCATTGGAGTTCATAGAATAACAAAACAGTTTATGTTTTACTAAATAAGAGATTTATTTTATTTATCCAACTATTAAAAGTTATATTACCGTAGTTTAAACTAAAAAAATCCAATTCATAATTTCATATACACCATGGTGCACAATAATGGTGACGATCAACAGTTGAGCTAATTAATCTGTCAACATGAATGAACGTGGAACCTGCGAGGTTCTCACAACCAATTGAATTTTGTCCATGGAACTTGTTTGGCCCTCCGCACTTATTCTAGATGTCGATACTTGTGTATTGCATTAAAAAAATAAAGTCCACGCAGTTATCCTACACATAAACTTGGTTGACGCAGATTTATTTTTTTGCTTTTACACGAACATAGCTTTCCTGACCTTCCTTATTAGTTTGATAAAGGAATAAATCCACTTCCATTTACGTGGCTAGATTTTATATTTATTGCTGTTTTGGTTCTGTTTATAAAATAACTATGGTTTCTTGTGAGAACCAATATATTTATCACTTTTTTTCTTCTGTTTCATTGTCATTTACAGGCGTTGTGTGAGTCTATGAATAGTGGTGTGAGTGGGTCTGCATGCTTAAGTTCGTATCTGGCGTTTTCAAGGAATGTCATGTCATGCCATGCAAATAATAAATAATAATATGCGTTTACATGTGAAAAATATTTTCTCATATTTTCACATGTATACTCTATGAATTGTTGATCGGCACATTCGTTCCATCAATCAAGATAATTTTCAAACAGGTTTCAACCATGGTATTTGCAAGCAATATTCTTACTTACCTTGACTTCTCACTTCAATGTACTCCCGTGGAGTTCCTTGATACAGTGCACATCCATGCACGTCTAAGCTATATCATGTCTTGCTTCTCCGTGCTAAAATATCTTGTTCACATGGTAATCTGCTCCGGTACTAATTGGACTTCAAGAGTAATCTGTTTTGTTTCTGTTGGGAATAAGTTGGCCCGCCTATGGACTCCTTTTGCGTATATGCTGGCCTTGCCAATTGGAATAGGTAGCCGTATTGACTATGGACTCTCATTGTTTTTCCGGAGATAACTATATGTGACTCCTTTTTTTTCCTTGTGCCTATACGCTGGCTCTGCCCAAGAAATAGGTGGCCGTATGGACTCTCTCTGCCTTCCCAAGTCGAGGTCAATGAATCAACACCGTTCAATTATTATAACTCTATAATTTTGAATCTCCACCATCCGTTTTCTATAGTTTTAATAATATAATATAATATAATAGATAGATAAGTTGTGATTTTTGTAGTGACAAATCTTGGTATGCTACTAGGTGGAGAGAATCATCCCATGTTGCGACTCTCTACATGGAACAGAGGTGCCATGACCTGGAGACATATCTGGCCCAGGACTCCAAAATCTGTCCATCCCTAGCCGAATGTTATCTGGTCAGCTACTTAACTTCTTCGTAATTTGTTCAGTACTACTAGAAAGTAGAAACTATCAACTGAGGTGGATGTTAATCATATTGCTACAGTTAGCTAGTACCTAGAATTAACTGAGAAGTTAGCTTACAAATTCAAATTCCAGATATAATTCACTGAGAAGTTAATTATATTGCTACTGCTAGCTAGGAGTACCTAGTATTCACCTCGTTTTCATCTCCTACAGCAAAGGTTATCTGCTCGTTTCCTTGGCTTCTTCACTTCTACCATGTGCTTCCAAACAACCATGCTGGATAGTAGTACAACTCTCCGGCCTTCTGTTTGTTATATTCCATCTGATTTCTCCCGCCCTTGCTTATTTCTGCATCATGAACTCGTTGTGTATTTTGTACCTTGGCCAATCTAATCTAGCACCCCGTCGCATTTGAACAACAGTTGAATTATTACGATGACAAATAACAGACCAGTTAACTTGTTATTACAAACTCTGCTCTGCTTACGGAAACACTTTCTGACCGATTCACTACTGGAATCGAGTTAGACGCCGAGTGCCACGGACACTCGGCAAAGGGTCAAAACCCGCCGGCAAAGCCTTTGCCGAGTGCTGTACTCGGCAAAGGCCACCCGGCGTACACCTCTCTGGCAAACAGGAATTTGCCGTGAGCTAAACAGTACAACTCGGCAAAATAAAGTGACTTTCACATCGCCTGGTTTTGTCAGCTGTTTGCCGAGAGTGGCTCTCGGCAAAGATGCCACAGCCAACAACTGGCGCATGCCAGTTTGCCGAGAGTGGCTCTCGGCAAAGCTGCCACAGCCAACTGCTAGCGTGCCACTTTGTCGAGAGCAAGCTCTCGGCAAAGATCCGTTTCTAGACAACCTTTTACTGCTTTCCCCCTTATCCCTGCCGCAAAAATTTATATACAATACACAGACAAGCATTTCAAGTCTCAATGTCTAACAACAAACTCACATAACCATTACATATAATCGTTCACACGAACTTCTTTTGAGATCACAAGGTAGCTCTTTAGTACAAATGCCTACTTACTAAACAATAAAGTAGTCAATAATGCATTTCTACATGCGACCACAAGATAAAAGCAACACCACAATTATCACAAACTGAAGAAGAATTATCAAGTTCTTCCATCCACTAAACTCGATAAGCCGTTTCTGGCTAGCACATCCAGTCAACCCATCCACTGAACCCACTAATACAGATTTTCTCTTCTGCTTAAGCACATACTGATTGTAATCATACTCTGCCTTTTCTCTGCTATTGAACGAGTCGTGGGAGCTGCCTTCATAATAAATCACTTGTTCATTGCATTCAGACCATGAATCTTAGACTCCTAGACTTCTACCTCTATACACCGCATACCACTTCATCTACAAAGATAGAGAAAAAAGGCAGAGAAATAATGCAAAGGTTAAAAATGGCACATCATACATAATCCACGTAAGCGTTCATCACTCAGACATTCAAAAGCATCGCAAATGGCAATCTAAGAAGTCCATATCAGCACCTACATGACTACATCACTAAATCAACGCCAAACTATCTAGGTGGACTACTCAGAGGTGTAGTCCGTGAAACCGGTGATCGTGGAGTCAGAGCACATCGGGGCATCCCCCACGGTGGAGGACCAAGCGTCGTCGGGAATGTACGTCGGTGGACTCAATGGCATCGAGCCGTCACACTCCTTATGTGGTGGGGCCTTCTTCTCTTTGGATGGGGGACTCTTCTTGGCCAGATCCTCAAAATACTTTATTAGGATCAGCTGCGGGTCCTTCTCAATGAGCGCCGCCAAGCGGTCCTCGGCGAGCTTCTCCTTTACCGCGGAGTTGACCCTAATGGAAGATGCGTCGTCGGAGGAAGCCATAGCCACAAAATCGATCGGTGCTAACACCTTTCATCACACAATGAAAAATAGCATAAGAATCAAACATCAAAGATTACTTCTAAGCAAATTAATCATGATGGACACTATCTCACAGGACGAGTATATATGGTGGAATTCTCTCTGGTGGTGGTATATATGGTGGTCACTTTCTCACGGATATTTCGACTTTCGGTGATGGTCAAGCTGGGCGAGTCCATCGCGCGTGACAACTGTATATCACAAGAAGAACTCGCCCAGATTGACCGCCATCGGCAAAGGACGATTTTCTTTCTCCAAGAACAACTCTCATCTCTCTCACGTATATATGCTGGAACTCTCTCTGGTGGTGGTATATATGGTGGACACTATCTCATGGATATTTCGACTTTCGGTGATGGTCAAGCTGGGCGAGTCCATCGTGCGTGACAACTGTATATCACAAGAAGAACTCGCCCAGATTGACCGCCATCATCGAAAGTTTTCTTACTCCATATAGCATCCATACGAACAACAAGAACTATTAGATGCATCAACAATTAATTATCTATACAAAAAATTAACAATTTTCTACATTCATCCATATTTCTTTGCATCCATCTATGCATTCATGCATACATACATACATCCATCCATCTTTATATTGATACATAACAAAAACTAAAAAAAATATTACTACAAAAAATAGTTCATGCATCAATTCATGCATCAATCCATGCATTAATACATACATATATACATTCATACATCCATGCATCCATATAAAAATCCATCAATCCTTGCATCCAAATAATTATCCATGCATCCATACATACACTCATGCATAAATACAAGATCGGGGAGGGGGGATGAAGCTCACCGAGAGGGGAGGTGGTGCCGACGGGTTTGCGGGGTCGCCGGCGGAGTTGGGAGGGGGGCACC
>NC_057814.1:27689038-27694999 GCF_018294505.1 Triticum aestivum
AGAGAGAGCGAGAGAGAGAGAAGAGACCACGCGGGGGGTTAAGTGTTCGCCGACCCTTTACCAAGCATCTGTCGGTGCGGCTCTCGGTAAAGGAATGAGACCTAGATAAAGGTTTTACACCATTTCTGAGAGAAACGCTCGGCAAAGGATATACCACACTCGGAAATGGCAAACATACCGAGAGCCACGCTCGGAAATGACACCCCTCCCTCGTCTGTGCAAGGCATAGGCATGCCACAAGGACATCACAAATGATTCCACATGCTGCTACCCGGCATGATTTCATGTGCCACCTTGCTGATCTGCAATTCCCGGCGATGAAACCCTAACAGAGCAATAAATTTCTCGAATATTGCGCGCGTCCCCGAAAAATGCGAGGCCGTGCCACGTGCCATGCGGTTGCCCCCTCAGAGCACTAGAAGTTTCGAGTCCAATGGAGCAATAGGACCATCACTTCCTGCACAAACCAGACACGTTCCCTCTTGATACCCAGATACTAGCTCGGAGACGGTGCAGTTTACAAGCGGCCTCAGGGGAGGCTTACTCAAAACGCGTCCAAACTTTTACCACAGCCTACAGAGGTCGTGTGATGACACCGTGCCAGATCCCAAGCAATACTACCATCGTACGATTTTCTGAGGATTTCAACAGTTGCATCTGGAATGACACCGATGTACTTTTGGTAACCCGGTGGCAGGGCATGCCCCTCCCTCGTCGGTGCAAGGCGTAGGCATGCCACAAGGACATCACAAATGAATCCCCATGCCGCTACCCGGCATAATTTCATGTGCCACCTTGCTGATCTGCAATTCTCGGCGATGAAACCCTAGCAGAGCAATAAATTTCTCAAATATTGCGCGCGTTCCCGAAAAATGCAAGACCGTGCCACGTGCCATGCGGTTGCCCCCTCTTAAGCATGAGAAGTTTCGAGGCCAACGGAGCAACAGGACCAGCACTTCCTGCGCAAACCGGACACGTTCCCTCTCAATACCCAGATACTAGCTCAGAGACGTTGCGGTTTACAAGCGGCCTCAGGGGAGCTTACTCGAAACGCGTCCAAATTTTTACCACACCCTACAGAGGCCCTGTGATGACACCGTGCTGGATCCCGAGCAATCCTACCATCGACATCACAAATAGTCATTTGTAGGAGAGGTGGGACTAAATTTTGATGGTGCTTTTATCTTTACCGGGAGCCACTCTCGGGTACCCGAGTATAGCCGATAAATCCAAAAAAATACATCAGTCATCCATGCTCTTCAGTTGAAGAATATACATGATGAATACAGATGATAAATCATATTCATCCTTCATATCCTCCATATAGAGTGCAAGGAAGACCCATACTTCTAACAATCTAATAGATGAATGTATTTAAGCAGGTGTAGGACTTGCTCGGGGGGCGAGGTGGGACTAAACTTTGATGGTGGCCTTATCTTTACTGAGAGCCACTCTCGGGAACTTCTCATTTACCGAGAGCCACTCTCGGGTAACAGCCACTAGAAGATTCATAGTGACTATATGGACTCTTAGTAATGATAGAAGACCGAAGCTTACTGGTTAAACAGGTCATTTTGCTAGTCGGCAGGCGAGGTGGGACTAAATCTTTGCCGACGCCACTCTCGGCAAAGAGTTGGAACCGTAACCGTGCCGTTAGTCGCCGCCGAATGTGCCACGTGGCAAAACTTTGCCTTGTGTGGCCGGATGGCCCTCGGCAAATAGTGTCTTTGCCGAGTATACCCTGTTTGCCGAGCAATACTGTCGGCATTGTCGTGTGTTTGCCGACTTACTCCCTTTGCCGAGTGCAACTCCGGCGTTCTTTACTTTGTCGAGTGCCTGTGTTTTGGCTCTGGGCAAAGACGCCGACAACTCCAGTAGTGATTGGAGAATACATGTGAGAAACACTTGAATTGGACGATGTATAAACATCTGCATTCCTACTAGTTGATTGATGACTACTGAAAAATTGCTGATGATTACATCTTTGAGTGCCTCTTTTTGGGAACCTCTACAGCAACGCACTTGGTAATTCAGACTTACAGAGTTCTCAGCTGGAAATCTACTACGGTGGACATGGCATTGCTGGTTTGGTTAGCCTTGTTCTTATCTCGATGGATCAATTGGTGCCAGAGATGAACATGGTCAGTGTGGTGTATTGTCCAGCCCAATAGCAATCACTTCTGTCTACACACGTATAGTAGTGAACACTCGCCCACACGGTGCGAAAGGACATCCCAGGTAAACATAGCATGAACGCCGTGCATAAGAATCATTGTTTGATATTACGTCTGATTCTTCATCATCTTGATCCATGCATCCATATCAGTATCTTGAACTGTGCTTCTTGAATGTGAAGGTGTTTCAGCCTTTCAGGAGTAAGAGAATAAGCAACATTGGATTGTTCTTGTGGTCTTACGTCACAAATTGTCATGGTTTCAATCGTTGCACTTGGAAGTTATTTCGTGCATGTCACAATTGGATCAACTCGAGAGCCATTAGTTTCATGAAAGGTTACATCAAGGGGTGTACTTGTGGAAAATAAAGCACGGTAGCGAGGGTAGCTTCCGGGCAAAACATGATCAGTGTAGTGTACATTCCAATCCTATAGCAATCAGTGCTATCTACAGTAGTAGGGAACAGCGACATTTTCCTGTATTGAAAAGTACCCACATACAGTAGCGACCAGACTCCGCGTACTGTACCGAGCAGTTCACCATGCTGTACGCACAGGAACCCGGCTGTGCATACGTGCACAATATAGGTTTTCCGCTTAGGGCCACTTTGATTCGCAGGATTTTGAAAATGTAGTAATATGAAAAGTATAGGATTGGGGTGGCATGCCAAATTGAATCCTATAGGATTAGCAAGGAGTGTTTGATGCCACATTAAAAACAAAGGAATTATAAAAAGAGGTTGGAGTGGATGTTAGATTTCCCATGAAATGTAGTATAAAAGATTCCATAGAAAAAATTCCTATGGGATCCAATCCTATGAATCAAAGGGCCAACATAGGAAAAATTCCTAAGGATTTCAATCTTCCAGAAATCCCATAGAATTCCTTTGAATCAAAGGAGCCCTTAATGTTTAGAATAGCGACGGGCAATAATTATGAATTAATTGAACAATTATTGTGTAAACCTCTAACCAGCGGACCAGAAGTCTCGTGGGTGTGACGCTGCTGCCACTGTGAGGAAAAAGATGGGTTCGTGTATACACATGTATAGCTGCCCACTGTAGTCCAGTTGAGGAAAATGATACTAGTACATGTACAGACATCTTCAGCACCCAAATAACCCAATCAGTGCATGTAACCATTGAGTTTTCTATGAGCTCTTGTCCAGTTGGAGATGATAAGCACAGAGGCATCACCATGTAATTTTATTTTTTTAAAGTGGTGCTCTCCTCATGCTCAAACCACAAAATAGAATACAAGCCCATCCTCCCGATATGCCAGTTTATTACACCAGCAATGCTCATCATCCTTCTTGGCCTACTCCTTGGTCCACCACGGAGGCGGCAGCCCCTAGTCCGCTTCATGCTCCAGGCGGCGCTTGTGCTGGAGCTTCACACAGAGATCCCGCTCCTGGCGATACTCTACTTCCTCATCGTAGGGCTGCATGCATCGGCCTCTTGCTCGGTCAGCGCTCGTCGCACCAGCCCGTTGCCACCACCTCGGCAAAGGACAGTGTGACAGGTGGCAGATCTGAGGTGGGCACCAAGTATTTTGCCACAAATCCTTGCCGCCTAATCTCTGATATAGAGGCAGGAAACCTACCTCTGGATCTGAGGCCACTTGACTGTCCTGGGCCATTTGGGCCGTAAGGGCATCGGACGTCTGCGTACCGGTTCATATGGGCACCAAGTCAGCAGGAGCTAGACTCCTGTGTCATGGCCTAACAGAGCAGTCCGCGAACAAGGCTTTTTCAGGCAGGGTGGCCCTAGGAGCAGCCCACTCCCATGTGCGTGATAGGCCACGCAACCCTTTGCTTATCATGATCAATCGTCTAGAAGAATCATTATTCGATGTTACGTCTGGTTTTTCTTGATCCCACAAGTTTTCTAAAGGGATAAGTATATTTTTCGGCCCTAAACTCTCGAAAGTATACAGATCGCCCCTCTACTCTCAAACCAGCAAAACTTAGTCCTTCAACTTATCAAATCTGATTTGTTTAGTCCCTCTACTCACTTGAAGTGGTTTTTCAATTGACGTGGCATGGTTTTGACCGGTCTTCGTCCATGTGGCAAAATTATTCTATCCTTTCATCTTATCACAGGTGTAGGCATTTTGTCGAGCACATGACGTGCTATGTCCGCTGCTCCTAGCGGCATGCCTCCGTCCTAGTCGGACGAGGGACTAAACTCATCCGGTTTAATAAGTTAAGGGACTAAGTTTTGCGGGTTTCAAAATTGAGGGACCATTTCTATACTTTAAAGAGAATTCAAGGATGAAAAATATACTTTTCCCTTTCAAAATAATAAAGAGTACCACGCGATGCACGTGGTAGGCTACTTAATTCTTCCCGCCTTCCAAAATATCTTTGATAGTGATCAGCAATACTGATCACACTTATTTCTTGCAATATGTCAAATTTGAGAATAGTGATGGGCAATAATTTTTTTTCTCGAATACGCACAAGCATGCGTATCATCGCATTAGAGAGGAAGCGGCAAAGAAGCCGGGTAAAACGCCTTTTGGCCATTACAACACCAATCACGAGGATTAGCAGCCACACACACCCCATGCGAACTACGAAACATGCATCACCTAGATCAAGCCCAAGCCCATGGCCATGAGGCAAATCACAGAGCTACCAAGCCGCGTCACAACCAACGCCGAAGACCTCTACAACATGACCGAGACCCGAGGGCAGCACAAACCAACGTACCCCCACCCATTTGTGCCAAGAAGAAGTCAGCAGGTGGAAGGCAGGGCCCGGGCAGACCTAGAGAAGGCGCCGTCGAGAGATCACCAGCGTTGATGTACATTGCGCCTTGAGGCTCACGCCCAGAGCAGTTGCCAACACCGACTCGAGCCGCACCAACGAGACTCCTCAAGCAACAAGACGATGCCTCCAAGAAGGGAACGCTGCCATGACGCCGCCATCGCCTGGTCCGAAGGTCGGACCAAGGGTTTCCCCCGAGCATGAGGGAGGGAGTCAGGTCGGGGTCAAGACAACGCCTCCAAGGAGGGGACGACGCCCGCGGGCGTCGCCGTTGTCAGCCTCGGACAACGCGAAGCAGGGATTTCTCCCAACCCCAGACCACGAATCCCTATGTCCATCGGAGTTTCTCGAACGGGTCGACCACCGCAACGGGAGGAGAGCGCGCATCTCGTAGCACCGCATCCACCGCCACCACATGAACCAAATCAAGAACAGGGCACCACAGCCCTGCCCGGATCGATCCTGCCACCACAGCACCACCTCCACCGCGCCCACAGGACACCACCACATCCACCGCGACCTGCGGCCTGCCTCAATTACGCCGGCGAAGTGAGCCACCGGCATCTGAGCCGCTACCGACCGCAGCACACGGATCTGGGCAGGGAGAACCCGAGATCCACCGCCACCGGTGTCCACAGCTGGCCCCCACGCTGCCCTCGAACCATAGTGGCTCAACCCCGCCAAGATCCCCTGGGGCCGCCGTCCCAGCATCCGCATGCACCAGACCCGCCGTCGTCTTGCGCAAGAGAAGCCCCATGACAGGTTGTCGCCGATGGAACCCAACCTCAGCGGCAGCCACCGTGCGCCACCAGATCACCTCGCCTATCCGGTTCAAGCCGGCCTGCCGCAGGCACCACGAAGCCGCCGAGACGCCATCTCGCCAGATCTGAGCGCTCGCCTCTCAAGGAGATGCCCCGCCGCCAGCCTCCCTGGAACCTGTCCGGGCTTCGCTGGCGTGCTCCTCAGGCGGCGGCTAGGTGAGCGGGAGGACGAGGGTGGGAGGTGCCGGCGCCGGTGG
>NC_057814.1:27695290-27703456 GCF_018294505.1 Triticum aestivum
AGCGTTAGGTCGGAACGGTCCTGAAGCCAGCATGTGCATCGATGGGCAATAATTGTTTATTTTTTAATTTTGCGAATAGTGATGGCAATAATTGTGCAAGAGCGTGCAAATTCCATAAATACAAAGTGCGGCCAAAATTATCCCCATTCATTAACATACACCAGCAAGTGTAATAAGCAGAACTAGTGGACGCGGAGCAGAAACTTGTATCAACTCCAGTAGAAGAAAAAAAACCTGATGAAAAACAAGAAAGAAAGAAAGAAAACCGGAGAAAAAAGAAAAAAAGGAAAAGCCCAGTGAAAACCAAGAAGGTGATAAAGGAAACCAAAATAACAAGAAAAAGGAAAGAAAAGAAAAACCAATGAAAAAAGAAAAGAAAAACAAAGCAAAAAAACCTGGAAAATAAATAGTGAAAACACGGCTCGTTTTGACTTAAGAAGGCCAGGCCTACTATTTAGTGACGAATGGGAGTCCACCGGGGCGCGGCGCTCTCTTTTCTTTCTCTTCCTATTTCTTTCAAGTGTCCTCTATTGGGCTGGTCTGTTACTGTAGCCTTAACGCGGTCTCGCTTAAAGCGAGAAATAGTTCTTGTGGTCTTGTACATCTATAAGTGTTTGTAGGCCAACTGGCAAGGGCCAATAGAGCGGTAAGGGCCTCGAACGTCTGTAAGGGCAACCCTTGCAGGAGAGCGCAGTGTCATAGCCCCACCACCCTCGGAAGGACATCCCAGGTAAGCACATGAACGTGGTGCACAAGAATCATTATTCGATGTTACATCTGATTTCCTTGATCCTGCAAGTTTTCTAAATCTATATCTATACCTAATAATAAAGAACGGAGGCTTTCATAATTCTTCATACGTCACCTCTTTATATCTATTGATTCTATGTTAATCATAAAGATTAACGACTGAGATTTAAAAGACACAGTTCAGAAATTTCGTCCCCGCATTCGTTCGTCCGTCCGTGCGCTTGGCTGTGTGTCCAGGTCGTATACAACAAGAAAAGCTTGGTTGTTTCCTTAAAAAAAGGCTTGATTGTATCCGTGTCCAAGTCTTCAAGATGGGGCAGTAGGAGGCTGTGACCGGGTAAGATGGCAAGAAAGATGAGGAGATCGAGCAGCCACGAACGAGGACCATGCAGCACAAGGACTCGACGTTGGCACACCGAGGCCGTCTAGGGCAGCAACTCAACAGTCAACACGGCCGTGGCTTGGCTGCCGGGACAGGAACCCGCCACCGCAGTGCTGGCTTAGCCGCCGCCATGACTTGAACAATGATTTGCACGAGGGGCGCCACTCGCGCAGACTCGACCGCCCTGATGCAGCCGCACTGGCCACCACACCTCTGCAGCTTCACGCCATGGTCTGAACCAGAGAGCCCGTCTTCTTCATCGTCAACTGGCCGCATTTCCGCCACGATCCTCACGTCCAGGGCGCCGCGGCACGACCAATCTGCAGCACGGAGCTGCTGGTAATTAGTCCCATATAAAGATCCTACTGATTAATTAAGGTAGCTGATTGCTTGCTTCTTGGGCGTACAGCGTGTTCGTCTGCTCTCCCTTCCTTTTTATCCCAGTATGCAAGATTTTAACATGATTGAGTTCTCGTGGGCACTGGTTTTGTGGTGGACAGAAGGCCATACAAAGAGTAAATGGGCAATGGAACAGATATGACAGATACATTAGATCGTGTGTGCCAGACTTTCGACGTGTATGCACTACTAGAATTTTTCCCTTTGCCGAGTGTTAGGCCCTTTGCCAAGTGCATTATGTCGGGCACTCGGCAATAGTATCTTTACCGAGTGCTACACTCGGCAAAAATATGAAACTCGGCAAACAGATACTTTGCCGAGTGTCGTGGACAAAACGCTCGGTAAAACAACAAAACTCGGCAAACAGGACTTTACCGAGTGCTACACTCGGCAAAAGGGGGTCTTTACCGAGTGTCACACTCGGCAAAAGGAGGTCTTCACTATGCCGAATGGTTTTGGCTGTACAGATTGCATACGGCCTTGGATGAAGATGGTCCAAACATAAAAGTTGTTCATTTTCACGAGACGGATAACTTTGATGTTGACAACTTTTTCATTTGAGGCCATATTAATTGCACTTTTTGCCATGTAAAAATTTAGTCTTAAATGACTTAGGCGATGATCATATTCATTGCATCGTTTGTTATAATGTTCCCAAATTAGACACATAGGTGTGTCTTGACATTACAAACAATGTTGCCAAATAGGGTTCCCTAATTTTTCGAAAAAAAATATTTTTTTCCATTTTCTAAGTGTCAACAATGAGTATTTTTTGTGAAGCAAGTACAAAAAACAGGCTGCAAAATGGCACCACTTCAATTTTCACAATAAGTAGACCTTATTTTATGAACAATGCCCAAGTTTCATGGATTTTCTGGATCTCTAGCTACTTTCACGCATTTAAATGACTTTATGTTGATTTCTCAAATGTAATTCAAATTTGAACTACAAGTGTGTGATAGCTCCGTCCTAAAAGTTAGAAAAATATATTTTTAGATACACAAATAGGCATTATATGGGAGAACCACTTCGAGTTTTGAGAGATTCAAGCCCTTGCAATGAATAGCCATGCTGCCCATTTTGACCCCATTTTGAAGAAAATGAATACAAGTTCAAAAAATGCAATCATTTTGCATGGAGTCCTTTTATGTGTACTAGTTGCAAGGAAAAATACCAAACTTTCAATACTATAAATTGGGAACAAAATTCTTCACAAAACGGGCTATCATGTATGAACATTGATGGCTTTCAAGTCAAATTACCAGTATGATGGCCATATTCATTGCATAGTTTGTTATAATGCTCCCAAATTAGACACCTAGGTGCATACTGACATTAGAAACAATGTTGGCAAATAGAGTTTCCAACTTTTTTGTACAAAAAATTCATTTTTCATTTTCTAAGTGTTAAAAATGGTTATTTATTGTGAAGCAAGTACAAAAAATAGGATGCAAAATGGCACCACTCCAATTATCACAGTAAGTAGACCATATTTTATGCACAATTCCCCGGTTTCATGGATTTTCTAGTTTTCTAGATACTTTCGCACATTTAAATGACTTTATGTCAATTTTCCAGAAAGTAATTCAAATATGAACTGCAAGTGTGTGATAGCTCAATCATAAAAATTACCAAAAAATATTTTTAGATACACGAGTAGTCATTATATGGCAGAACCACTTAGTGTTTTGAGACATTCAACTCCTTGTGATGAATAGTCATGTCAACCATTTTGACCCGGTTTTAGAAAAAATGAAAGAAAAAGAATACAGGTTTAAAAAATGCAATCCTTTCGCATTGAGTCCTTTTATGTGTAGTAATTGCGAGGAAAAACAACAAAGTTTAAATATAACAAATTTGAAAAAAAAAGTTCACAAATCGGACTATCGTGTATGAACATTCATGGCTTTCAAGTCAAAGGACCAAGGTGATGGGCATATTAATTGCATAGTTTACTTTAATGTTCCCAAAATAGACACATAGGTGCATCTTGACATTACAACCAATGTTTCCAAATAGACTTTCTAACTTTTTTGTACTAAAAAATCATTTTTCATTTTTGAAGTGTCAAAAATGGGTTTTTTGTGAAGCAAGTACAAAAAACAGGGTGCAAAATGGCACCACCCCAATTATCACAGTAAGTAGACCATATTTTATGCACAGTTCCCCATTTTCATGGATTTTCTAGTTTTCTAGCAAATTTCGCACATTTAATTGACTTTATGCCGATTTTCTGAAAGTAATTCCAATTTGAACTACAAGTATGTGATAGCTCTATCGTGAAATTAGGAAAAAAAATATTTTTAGGTAGACAAGTATCATTATATGGGATAACCACTTAGAGTTTTGATAGATTCAACCCCTTGCCATGAATAGAGATGCCGGCCATTTTGACCCCATTTTAGAAAAATGAAAGAAAAGGAATACATGTTCAAAAAATGTAATCCTTTCGCGTGGAGTCCTTTTACATGTTCTAGTTGCAAGGAAAAATACCAAACTTTCAATATGACAAATTTGAAAAATAATCTACACAACACGGCTTATCGTGTATGAATGTTCATGGCTTTCAAGTGAAATGACCAAGGTGATGACCATATTCATTACATAGTTTATTATAATATGCCCAAATTAGACACATAGGTGTATATTGACATTATAAACAATGTTGCCAATAGAGTTTTGAACCTTTTTGTATAAAAATATCATTTTCTATTTTCTAAGTGTAAAAAAGGGTGTATTTTGTAATTTTCTATATATTAAATATACACATCCACTGGGCTTGAAATTTTTGTACACTCAATATACTTCATTACATGATCCGTGACAAAATTTGATATTTTTCAGTGGTTGTTTGCTATATTTAAAGTATATTCAAAACATAGCAAAGAAACACATAATCCACCAATGAGCACACAGCACACAGATCAGTGACGTGGCGTCATGGGATAGGCCAAACTCCTCTCTCTCTCTCCCCCCGCATGCACTCACCTTATCTCCTCTCAATTTCAGCCGCACAAACCTCATCGCATCTCTGTCCCCTCTGTCTTCACGCACGCACCTCACACCTCGGCTAGCAGCCTAGCACCGCCGTCTGCCGTCTTGCAAGCCACCGGCCGACGACCTCCCTCGCGCGCGTCATGGAGGACGGGGACCTCCCCATGACTGGTCACTAGTAGAAAACAGGGTTTTGGTCACAGGGCAAGATTCACATTAGTCCCGGTTCAGTCACACTAGTAGAAAAGGGGGCTTTTGTCCCGGTTGGTAAGGGCCTTTAGTCCCGGTTTTTGAACCGGGACTAAAGGGTCGTTACTAATGCCTCCCCCCTTTAGTCCCGATTCTTACACGAACCGGGACTAAAGGCCGTCCACGTGGACGCAGCCTGGAGCTCCACCTTTAGTCCCGGTTGGTGTTACCAACTGGGACTAAAGGAAATTTTATGATATTTTTTTTGAAAAAAAATTTGCGAATTTTTTTATTTTCAAATTTTTGAATTATTTTAACCTCTAATCTCTAATCACCACCCCTCATCACTGCTCAATTTATCCTCTAATCTCTAATCACCCCTCATCATTCCAAATCATCTAACTTCCCGGATGGTCACCCATCCTCTCACTACTCCAGCCTGAGCACGCTTAACTTCCGGGTTCTATTCTCCCTCGTTTCCAAGTCTGCACTGGTTGTTTTCCTGACAATAGTAAGATGTCAATCCTATTAACCCTTAGGAATTTAGCTTGAGCATGAAGTGACACATTTCACTGTTTGAGTTTCAAACTATTTTTTTTAAAAAACAATAATTATTTAATAACACTAATATTTCTAGAATAATTAGTCTGACCATTGTTTGACCACAGTTTGACCACAGTTTGACCAGATTTGACCAAAATTCAAAAAAACTGAAATAATTATTTAGTAACACTAATATTCTAGAATAATTAGTTTGACCATTGTTTGACCACAGTTTGACCACAATTTGATTTTTTTTAAATTTTTTATCCTCTTCAGATCTTAAAAGCCCCGTATCTTTTTTTCTGTTAGGTTTTTGAGGATTCTGAAAATGTTTAACGGGGTTCCCCCAATTAAATTTGGATGTAACTTTTCGAGGTGATAATTTTTCATATAAAAAACTTTTTCATCCAAGTTCGTATGCAAAAGTTATGCCCATTTTAAGAAATTTCAGAGAGATTTTGCAAATAAAGTCGAAATTCATATTTGTTAATTTTCCCAACAACTAGACCACATATCACATGGGAAACTTATTTTATTTTATTTTTTGACATTTCCATCATTTTCTTTTGTTTTTTCTAAAACTGAAAAGGCGGTCCACGGGGACCGGGACCAATGCTCACATTGTTGGGGATATACCCCGAGGTGTGACCCGCCCAGGAGGGGCCGGGTTACACCGTTGGCGACGTGCCGGCGTGGCGTGGTCGCGAACCAGCGATCCACGCGCCAAATAGGATTTGCCGGCACTACTTGTAGGAGTCAGGAACACCTATTTGACGCAATTTGTGTCAAACAGAGTTTTTTTTAGAAAGGTCAAACAGAGCTACGATGCACTTGGCGACCACCATTGGGCCGTCCCATTAGAGGATGCGAGCAAGCCACTGTAATTTTAGAAATGTGATTTTTGAACTATTCGAGCACAACAATGTCGCAACCAGGCCACTGTACATGTGCTGCCCATTTTCAGAATACATTTTTTTTAAATCCAACTTTTCTAAAATTTATCAACATTTCTCAAAAATGAAATGAAATTGGAATAAAAACCCTTTTTTGAAACAGACAAACAACTATTGATTTTTTTTAATAAAACATGATTTTTTAAATTCACACACATTTTCCAAAAATGTACATTTTTTATTGTTTGAACAAAGTTTAAAAACATGAACAATTTATAAAAAATACTAACACTTTTAGAAATCCCCTATCTTTTTTTAAACATGATTTTTTTAAAGTTTGAATGATATTATAAAATGGCAACACATTTTGAAATTCCGAACATTTCATGAAAGATACTAGTATTTTTTATATTCCAGACTTTTTTTGAAATGTAAATATTTTTGGAAAACACAAAATGTCTGAACATTTTTCCAAAATGAAAACATTTTTTGAATTGGAGAACAAATTTGGAAACAATTTTCTTAAAAATTCTAGCAATTTTTAAGATTAAGTTATTTTCATATATTCTGGATTATTTTTTGAAAAATGTGAACATTTTTTGAAGTTTTGAGCATCGTTCAACATGTTTTCAAAAATATAAATAAAAAACGTGAAAGTTAAATTCCGAACAATTGGAATTATGCTGCTAATCGACCCGGTGAGGTCGCCGAAGCTAGTAG
Source organism: Triticum aestivum (assembly GCF_018294505.1). Taxonomy (NCBI): domain Eukaryota; kingdom Viridiplantae; phylum Streptophyta; class Magnoliopsida; order Poales; family Poaceae; genus Triticum; species Triticum aestivum. The sequence goes on from NC_057814.1 coordinate 27,702,161, forward strand.
CCTGGGCGGAGTGGTTCAGGATCGCTGAGCCGGTCAAGGTGCCGCTGCCTGGGGTCGACAAGCTGGAGGTGTACATCACTAACGTACTTTAGCCAAAGTGGAACGTTGCGGTCACTGGTAACTAATTAAAGATCGTGTCGCACCGATAATTCCATTGCCTTCTTAGTTGTTGAGTTGTTGAACTGTTGTCGTTTCATGAATGGTGTGCAGGCGTGCAGTCTATTCAATCTGAGTTGTTGACATGCCGTTTCGTGAACAAATTGAAGCGTCGTCGATCTTGCATGTCTTTGTCGAGAACGTTTCCAAATGTGACTTTTTTTTTTCTGTTGAGCTCTTTTAAGACCTCGCATCTTAATTACCAGTATGTTCAACTAAGCAGATTATTCCCGAGCTCTGCAGGTAGTGATTTCTAAGGGGTGGATTTTACTTAGGATATGATTTTTTCTTTGAGAAATAACTGGGAAATCCTTATCCGAATATATTGCTCAAAAGTGTTATGAGGACTTGCTCCTAATTTTCTTTACAGGATACATGAAGTGATAAACATAACCAATCAATTACGACAACAACAAAAAAGACCCTTCAAACAAAGGTTTTTTCTCTGGCCGCCGGCCTCTGCTACACCTCACTTGAAGTTCTACCGACCCTTGCCTCGAGAATTTTTCGCTATTGTCAAAAAAAAATCGGATGATTTTGAATTTGAACGTTGAAAAGGTACCAAATAGTATTCACATGCAACCATTAGCATGGGATGGACTCCTCTGCTCCGCACATAAGGCTGGACCAAAAACTCATAGCTCATGAGCGCTAGCTCAACTCGTTAAGCTTGTACAACTGACGCTAATGAACAAAGGCAATCACTTATTTCAGCTCGCATAACGTAACGAGCTTAACAAACGAGCTAATGAGTTTCTCAGGCAACTCATTAAACACATTAGTACAACACAACACATATTATTATCTTAAGTGACAATATTTCGTGGCACCCCAGCCCATCGGAGGGATCAAACTAGCGCACCTCCTCATGGAGTTACCATATTCCTTCGTAAAGGCATTTCTCCGTGTGGCTCTTCACGCACCGGGGGAAACCATAGGTCTGATTCATCGGATTGGACAAAGGCAGCGTTGTAGCGTCATCCTCTACTTAAAGGTGTTGTCTTGGTTGCTCGTGAAGTCCTTGGTCTTGCAATGGAAGATGTTGGTCGCCATGCTTGGTTTGGGCTGCTTCTCAAGGCTTGGGCATCTGGGGCACAACATACGAAATCGTTGACCCTTCCTCCATGGTCGCCTGCTTCC
>NC_057814.1:27703781-27749815 GCF_018294505.1 Triticum aestivum
TGATTCCGTACGTGCTGGAGTTTTGGCGGCACGACGGAGGTTCTCCCATTGGTCATGACGCGGTCTGGTGTGATGTGTCTCGTCTCCTTGTGTTCCTTGGCCAGAGGTCGGGCTAGGTGAGTTTAGGGTTGTGGTGTTTTCCTCTATTGTGTTCTTACCCACACTTGTTATGGCGCCTCGTTTTGTTTTCTCCTAACTATCAATGCAAAGATGCGCAATTCTTTGTGTATTCGCCAAAAGAATTCTACTACTAAACGGTCACGGTGATTGATCTCTAAAATACAAATTATTTATTAGCTTGGTGACCGGTTGGCAAGAAGCTGTGTAGGATGATGTTCTTCACAGGTTGTCGAGACCTCTTGCCTCGCTACTTTTGTGACAGCGTGGTGCCACGCCTCCTTTTACATTCTTTCAATTTTGTATTATTATTTTTTGTATGGTTGTGGCTTCGAGGCAGACGAAAGTGTCTTCCAGCTTACCATGGCAGTACCTAAAATATGGGGTGGAAAGCCTCATTTTGTAAAGAAAAGTTTGAAGCAGCCTTGTGTTGTCAAGTTGCACAGAATTTGACAAGTCGAAGCATCGCAGGATGAAGACAGGATGCAAGTTGGCGCAAACGTCTGACGCAATTGCTTGAGGTTATCAACAAGAAGCCAACGCCCAACTAGGGTGGAAGGAAGCACTACTTGCCAAGCACTGCCTATCCGATGCACCTAGTCTCATTTCAGTGCACAAGTTGGGCACGCAGAGAAAATTCCTCCGAGATATCTGTCGGCTGAGACGGCCCCCGCGTCGTCCGTGTGGGCGACACGGGAGGCGATAAGATCCGGTTTTCCAGGGCCCTCCTCTGTGTGCGCCTGCCCCTCGCCGCTGCCACCGGCCAGCTCCGTCGGGCTTGCCCTCGCGGCTAGCGGCGGCGGCGGGGATCCGTTCCTGAGGCGTGATGGGTGGCGTATGGCTCTGCACGGCCGGCAACCTAAAGCAGCGGAGGTGGTTGTTGCGACGGCGACGTTGATCCGGTAGATGGCTGGCTTGCTGCAACGTGTACGTGACCCTTCCCCTCCCTAGCGCCGTCGGCATCACAGGCTGCAAACGCTGCAACGCGGAGGAAAGGGAGTTGCCACAGCCACACATCCCGACCTCGAGAGTCGGCTCCCTAGGGCCGGCGCTGCTCCTGGGCGCCTCTTTGGTGCAGGGGCATATGGGATGTGGCGGTACACATGCAGCGGGTTGTCGTTGATGTCGCCCGCGCAGCCGGGATCGATGGTGGCGTGGCGCCATGGATCTGGCCATGATGACTTTGACGGCGATGATGACGAAGCTTGTGGCGGCGCATGGTGGTGTCGTCTAATAATGATAAGCCATTGACTGCCACTCGGAGATGGTGCATGGCGTCCGGAGCGTCCCCTTGGGATTTCGGTGGTGCCGGTGAGCTTTCTTCCTCGTCAATGGTTCGTGCTGCGGATATGTCGTCAAGTTTGTGCATGTTTGCAACAACTGGGATCATGGCAAGTGGAGGAGATAGCATATGAATTCGATTGGGTGGTGCTTTTCGAGTACCCGGTCTTGAGCTCCGGGGTGAAAACCCTAGGTCTGTCATCTTATTGGCTATACCTGGCAATGGCGGCGCTTTGAGCGTCGTTTCCCTGGTGAAGGCATTGCTTGGAGTTTGCTCGGACTTGATCTTCAGGTTGAAAATCCTCGATCCGACCTTTGGGTGTTGGATCCGGTGACGGCGTCACTTGTGTGTCGTTCCCTTTTTGGAGGCGTCGTTTTTGAAGAACCTCTCTCATAGTATGTATGATGTCATGAGATAGTTGAAGCCAAGGGTTGTCGCTGTACATGCTAGTCGCTCTTCTTATCGCTTTGGGACTGTTTTTTTCCTTTTTCTCTCTGCCTAGGCGTAGCTTTGGTCTAGTATGATTTAGCTCCTTGCCGGCAAGATCTTTGTGTGCGTGTGCTTGTGTTGGCTGTGTGCATTCTACCTATGCAGAGGCCGGGTGTCTCTCATTGTAATTGTATCACTCGATGCTTTATTATGAGTCAATAAAAATCACCCTTTATCGAAAAAATATATATGTCGGCTACTCGGATTCGGTCTGTCCCTCTCTGACTAGATAGTGTAGGTAGTAAATCTTGTAGTAGTGTCTACTGCAGCTCACGTCATGCGTGACATAGTATGGCTGCCAAAGTCGAGTCACCTTGACTGGCAGGCCTTCCACCCCTTGCTGCCCAAGGTAGGTGCTACCGTCGTTTTTGTACAGCTATAGAAAGGGCCGATGCCCTGCGTTGTAGAAGCAAACCAATGCAAAGCAATCCATTTGAGCTTCACAAAACTACCACTCCAACGTGTGCTCCTCTCTCAAGTGTGTGTCCGTGTGCTAGTAGCCTACAGCACCGTTTCTCTCGGGAGGTACTCCATATACACGTTGATTAACACGTATACACATCCTTCAACGACAATCATGGTCGGCGCTCAAGAGCAAGGGCTGAAGCTGCTGGTGCCGCGGAGCGGCGTGAGCATATATGCCATCCGCGTCCAGATGCCGCTTGCCATGAAGGGTCTGGCCTACGACTACCTCCCCAAGGACCCCGGGTGCAAGAGCGACCTACTCCTCGCGTCCAACCCCGTGCACAAGACGCTGCCCGTCCTCATCCACGGCGGCAGGCCCGTCTGCGAGTCGCTCATCATCATGGAGTACCTCGACAACGCATTCCCCGGCAACGGCGCCTCCATCCTCCCCGCCGACCCCTACCGCCGCGCCGTCGCTCGCTTCTGGGCCGCCTACATCGACAACAAGGTTTGTTCCCTTCCCTCTCGTCTAGCTAGCTAGTTTGAGCTTGAAGAATTGGAGTTGCATCCCAGAGGGGCTGTTTTGTTGCCACAGATGTTCCCTTCGTGCATCGGCATTCTCAGTACGGCGAAGCAGCAGGAGAAAGCCGACAAGGTGGAGGAGACCTTGGCGGCGTTCGGGCTCCTAGAAGCCGCCCTGGCAGAGTGCTCCAAAGAAGGGGAGGCGGAGGCAGAGGCGCCGTTTTTCGGTGGTGGCTCCATCGGGTTCCTGGACATTGCGCTCGGGTGCTATATTCCCTGGTTCGAAGCGATAGGCCGCCTTGCTGGCATGCCGCCGTTCCTAGACGCAACGAGGACACCAAAGCTTGCTGCGTGGGCGGGGCGGTTCAGGGCCGCCGAGCCGGTCATTGCCCTGCTGACTGCGGTGGACAAGGTGGAGGAGTACATCACTAAGGTGCTTTATCCAAAGTGGAACGTCGCGGTCACAGTTGGTAACTAATTAAAGATGGTGTCTTTCCATTGCCGGCGGGGGATTGTGTCGATCCAATAATTACTCTGCCATTGCCGGAGCAGGCGTGCACTCTCTTCGATCTGAGTTGTTGACATGCTGTTGCGTGAATACATTGAAGCTTCGTCATCTTGCATCTCTCTGTCAAGAACGTTTCCAAATGCAATCTTTTTCTGTTGAGCTCTTTTAAGACGTCGCATCTTAATTACCAGTATGTTCTACAAAACCGATGGTTCTACCGGCTCCTACCCAAAAAAAATGGTATCGAGAAAACCAACTTGACTGGAACATGACTGCCATCACCAAGGAGACAGGAAGAAGAAGTGCAGTAAGGAGTGCCACTGGCATTTTTGAAGGACATCATGAAGTGATACCTTGCAAATTGGAACAACTTCACCCGGCCGCTTTCTTAGCCACCATCCACTGACTGGGTATCAAGAGTAGATGCAAATCAACATGTCAGCATTGTCGAAAGGCATTACTCCAGCGAGACAACACTGCAGACACAAATATTGCTGGCTGATATCGTGCTATCACTGTGAGGTGTTCTGCCAACGCCATAGAAGCGCGTTGCAAAATGAGTTTCCATCGAACTGCATGAACCGTGACTGTAAGCTCCACCATGGGGATACCAATAAGCACATTACGAGATGAGGCTGGCCGCCCACGCCATCAAAGGGCACCTATCAACCGAGACTACACCAAGATCACAAAGCTCATTACATCACACCACCTGACGGAGTTGAGCATGGATACCCTGAGATGGAGCATATGGAAGCACTATGATGTGAATGGAGTGTCGCCGCCAAAACCCTAAAAAGCACCGCTGCCGAGGAACGCAATGATCCACGAGAAGTGTAAAGGACGGGGTTCCCCTGCAATGTCTCCTCGAAAAGGGAATGACATGACTGGCTGCAAATATGCACAAGTGGTTAGGTATCTAAAAAAGAGAAAAATGTGTGTGTATCACAAAATGTTACTCACTCCGTCCCAAAATTCTTGTCTTAAATTTGTCTAGATACGGATGTACCTAATACTAAAACGTGACTTGATATATTCGTATTTTAACAAATCTAAAATAAGAATTTTGGGACGGAGGGAGTAGCAAATAGTCCACGTGAGCCAAGACAGTGCAACGGGGATAACACCAAGAACACGAAGCTCATCACATCACCAGGAATTATTTGCTAGTATTTTGTGATATGGCTTCCGTCCAGGTGGCACGCTGGTCGGTCACTACATATATAAGTAGGGCAACCTGTGGAATAAAATAGAAATACAAGATAAGAGGAGGAAAATGTCTACTAAATCAGTTAATTACTGACACTCGGCAACAACATCCAAGTAAAAAGGCCAGATTCAAAATGCCGGCAACTGATGCCGATAATTGAGCTATCAAATGATAAGAAAGTTACGTGTATTATTTTGATCCCCGCCATGATGTAGGTGCAAACTTGCTCGTCTAGATGCATGTCATGTAGTGACACTATGCAATATTTTAAATCAAGATGCTAAGCTGATAAGCTCTCGTTTGGAATTCTTCCAAACTCTATGACCTGTAAGTTTGTAACCTCAATCAAATTAATGGTACTTGTTATTTAAAGTTTGGTTGTATGCGTACAACAGTAAGATTTGATATCTATATACAAAACTTTCCCTAGTTAGTCTTGGTACTCCTTGTTTAAATATGCAAAATAGCCAGTCGTGCTCTCCTCCCTGCGGTGGTTGTTCCTGTCGGCAATTTGGTTTCCACATATTTGGATCGTGATTCGTTGATTTTTGGGAATGCTCGTTCACAGGTCGGAGCAAAATCTCTGCTCGGCTTGCCGATGCTGGCAGTGAGAAGACCTACGGGTGTCGTCCCCTTCTTGGAGGCGTTGCCAAAGCCTTTCCCCGTGCCCCAGTTCACGCACCTGGAACCATAGGTCTGGTTCATCGGATTGGACAACGGCAGCGTTGTAGTGTCATCCCCTTCTTAAAGGCGTTGTTTTGGTTGCTCGTGAAGTCCTCGGTGTTGGAATACAAGATGTTGGTCGCCATGCTTGGTTTGGGCTGCTTCTCAAGGCCTGGAGATCCGGCGCGCAATGTACGAAATCGTCGACGCTTCCTCCATGGTCTCTAGGCGCCCAGGGTGGGGGATACGTTGATTCCGTACGTGCTGGAGTTTGGCGGCACGACGGAGGTCCTCCCGTTGGTCGTGACGCAGTCTAGGTGCGATGTGTCTTATCTCCTTGCCTTCCTTGGCTGGAGGTTGGGCTAGGCGAGTTTAGCGTTGTGGTATTTTCCTATATTGTGTTCTTACCCACACTTGTTATGGCGCCTCGTATTGTTCTCTCCTAATTATCAATGAAAATATGCGCAATTCCTTGTGTATTCGTGAAAAGAATTCTACTACTGAACGGTCACGGGGATTGATCTCTAAAATACAAATCCTTTATTAGCTTGGTGACTGGCTGGCAAGAAGCGGTGTAGGGTGATGTTCTTCACGGGTTGTGGAAACCTCTTGCCTCGCTGCTTTTATGATATCGCAGTGTCGCATTTTACTTTCTTTCCATTGTTGTATTTTTTTGTATGGTTGTGGCTTCAAGGCAGACGTAAGCGTCTTCCAGCTTATCATGGCAGCAGCACTAATTGGATAGCTTTCTGTAAAATATTTTTTGCAAAAAAAGAAAAGCTTTCTACTCCCTCTGTACCATAATACTTGTAGTGGGGGGAACAAGGAGGGAGTATAAAACATGGGGCGGAAAGCCTCATCTTCTAAAGAAAAGTTGGAAGCAGCCTTGTGTTGTCAAGTTGCAAAAAATTTGGCAAGTTGAAGCATCGCAGGATAAGGACAGGATGCAAGTTGGCGCAAACGTCTGACGCGTTTGCTTGAGGTTATCAGCAACGAGCCAATGCTCAACTGGCCAAGCACTGCCTAAGCGATGCACCAAGTCTCATTTCAGTGCACATGCTGGGCACACAAAGAAAATTCTTCCGAGATATCTGTCGCATTCGGTCTGTCTTTCTCAGGCTAGCTAGCTACTTGCAGTCTTGCATACGTTATCCAGAAGAGAAGCAGCGAGAGGCCAGGATGGTGCACCTCAATTTTCTGTCCTTCATTTTCTGTCGACGGACTGTGGACCAACACATGGAACTGTCTTTTTCTCTTCATCTAATACCTTTTCCCGTGCCGCGGACGGCAAGAAAAATAATTGGCCTCCAATTAGTTTGAAGCATCACAGGATCAAGACAGGATGCAAGTCGGCGCAAACGTCTGAGGCATTTGCTTGAGGCTATCAGCAAGGAGCCAACGCCCCCCTGGTGTAGAACGAAGTACTACTTGCCAAGCACAGCCTAACCGATGCACCTAGTCTCATTTCAGTGCACATGCTGGGCGCGCAGAGAAAATTCATCCGAGATATCTACTGCAGTTCACGTCATAACCGATGCACGTCACCTTGACTGGCAGGTCTTCCACCACTTGCTGCCCAAGGTAGGTGCTACAATCGTTTTTGTACAGCTGTCCAGCGTTGTAGCAGCAAGCATCCATTTGAGCTTCACAAAACTAGTACTCCAACGTGTGCTCCTGTCTCAAGTGTGTGTCCGTGAGCTAGCTTCAGTATTAGTGCAGTTTAGCTACTAGTTGGAACTTACGTTGACACTCCTGTCATCTGCGTGTTGTGCACTAGTGTGTCCGTGTGCTAGAGGCATTTCATATACACGCCATTAGCACGTACATACGTACATCCTTCAACGACAATCATGGACGGCGATCAAGAGCAAGGGCTGAAGCTGCTGGTGCCACGGAGCGGCGTGAGCATATACGCCATCCGCGTCCAGATGGCACTCGGCATCAAGGGTCTGGCTTACGACTACCTCCCGGAGGACCCCGCGTGCAAGAGCGACCTCCTCCTCACGTCCAATCCCGTGCACAAGACGCTGCCCGTCCTCATCCACGGCGGCAGGCCCGTATGCGAGTCGCTCATCATCATGGAGTACCTTGACTAGGCATTCCCCGGCAACGGTGCCTCCATCCTCCTCAACGAACCCTACCGCCGTGCTGTCGCCCGCTTCTGGGCCGCCTATGTCGACAACAAGGTTTGTTCACTTCCCTCTGATCTAGCTAGTTTGAGCTTGAATAATTGAAGTTGCATCCCACGGGTGCCGTTTTCTTGACGCAGATGTTCCCTTCGTGCATCGGCATTCTCAATACGGCGAAGCAGCAGGAGAGAACCGACAAGGTGGAGGAGACCTTGGCGGCGTTCGGGCTCCTAGAGGCCACCTAGGCGGAGTGCTCCAAAGAAGGCGAGGCGGAGGCTCCGTTATTCGGTGGCGGCTCCATCGGGTTCCTGGACATCGCGCTCGGGTGCTATATTCACTGGTTCGAAGCGATAGGCCACCTTGCTGGCGTCGCCGTTCCTAGACACGTCGAGCTGGTCATTGCGCTGCTGACTGCGGTGGAGAAGGTGGAGGAGTACATCACTAAAGTGCTTTATCCAAAGTGGAACGTCGCGGTCACAGCTGGCAACTAACTAAAGATGGTGCGCAGGCGTGCACTCTCTTCGATCTGAGTTGCTGACATGTTGTTTCGTGTATAAATTGAAGCTTGGTCGATCTAGCATCTCTCTGTCAAGAACGTTTCCAAATGCAATGTTTTTCTGTTGAGCTCTTTTAAGACGTCGTATCTTAATTACCAGTATGTTCTACCAAGCAGATTATTCCCGAGCTCTGTGCGTACTGATTGCTAAGGGATGGATTTTACTAGGGATATAACTGTTTTTTTTTTTTGAGAAATCACTAGGAAAACCTTACCATAATATATTGCTCAAAAGTGTTACAAAGACAATCCTGCTATTTGGAGTAGTTTAGATGGTTAACCAACTCTCAGATAAGTGACATATTATATAAGAAGAGGCTAGTCCCCAAAATTTGGAGTAGTTTAGATGGTTACAGTAGTGACTCAGTCTATGGAGTGCAGCATGACTTCAGATGCAGCTGTGTAAGGCTACTTATAGTGGGGAGTGTCTTATGCTAGTATCATGCATATGATAATAGTATATGATCTACCTATATTACTCTAACCCTCTCTCTTCTTTAATTCTCTACCACATCAGCGTATTTGCTATTTTCGAGTGTATAATACCGACTAAATTACCACCACTATGGCCAGCCTAATATGCATGAAGTCGGTCAAGCCTCGAAAACAAAAAATCAGTCAGACTTGCCGGCAAAAGTGGATCACCGACTAAAATAAAACTACATTGTATTACTCCCTCTGTTCCTAAATACAAGTCTTTTAAGAGATTTCAATATGGACTACATATAATCGTAGACGGAGCAAAATAAGTGAATTTACAGTCTAAAATACGTCTATCTACATCTGTATATAGTTTTTATTGAAATATCTAAAACGTCATATATTTAGGAACGGAGGGAGTAGCATGCATGCATGCACCCGGGCTTAGGGCATCTCCGATAGCTGTCGATCATTTTCCTTCCTTGTTTTGAGCAAGTGTACATACGTTCCAGCTATATGGCAGGAGAAAAGAAGGTGCCGCTGAAACGTGGCTAACTAGAGGCCAATTATTTTTCTTACCGCCGCGCGGCACGGGAAAAGGTATTAGATGAAGAGAAAAAGACAGTTCGATGTGTTGGCCCACGGTCCGTCGACATAAATTGAGGTGCACCATCCTGGCCTGTCGCTGCTTCTCTTCTGGATAGTGTACTCAACGCCACACAATACCGTAACGTATGCAAGACTGCAAGTAGCTAGCTAGCCTGAGAGGGACAGACCGAATCCGACAGATATCTCGGAAGAATTTTCTTTGTGTGCCCAATATGTGCACTGAAATGAGACTTGGTGCATTGGTTAGGCTGCTTGGCAAGTACCACCCCAGTGGGGGGTTGGCTACTTGCTGATAACCTCAAGCAACTACCACCCCAGTGACGTTTGCGCCAACTTGCATCCTGTCTTGATCCTATAGATCCCAAAGATTGGATGGTTATGTGGTTCCCTGATTTTCTTCTAATTGTTCTGCCATCCATGCTCAACTCCGTCAGGTGGTGTGATGTAATGAGCTTTGTGATCTTGGTATAGTCTCGATTGATAGGTGCCCTTTGAAGGCGTGGGCGGCCAGCCTCATCTCGTAAAGTTTTTATCGACATACCCATGATACAACTCGCGGTCATGGTTCGTGCAGTTCGGTGGAAACTCGTTTTTGCAATGTGCTTCTATGGTGTTGGTAGAACACCTCACAGTGATACTCCCTTCATTTTTTATACAAGGCCACAAACTCGAATTACACGTACCAATGTAAAATTTAATGCCTGCTTTACAAGTTAACTTTTCTTCTTGTTTACTAGGATCATTAATACTCCGCATGCATGCAAAGAAACTGAATGGAGGAAGTAGCTGACTGTCATTATGACTGCATGCATGCAAGTATTAAACAGGTTGTTAGTACGAGAAAATATCATTAATTTTGATTTGATTATTGTTGGTGGCCTTATATAGATGCAAAATGTATATTCCATAGTGGCCTTATATATAAAAATGGAGGGAGTAGCACAATATCAGCCAGCAATATTTGTGTCTGCAGTGTTGTCTCGATGGAGTAATGCCTTTCGACAATGCTGACATGTTGATTTGCATCTACTCTTGATACCCAGTCAGTGGATGGTGGCTAAGCAAGCGGATGAAGTTTTTCCAATTTGCAAGGTATCATCAGTTCATGATGCGTACTCTATTGGTCAGCCCATGTCCGACGAGAGTGGTGTTTGTGAGACTGAATTTTCTTAATCACGTTTCTGGCATATTTTCCCCGAGCACGTGTAACGGTAAAAACAAATTCCACTCCTGAGCTCGTTAACCTAGTTCAGCTCTTTGTTTGTTTAAAGCTCGTTAAACTCGTGAGCGCCGTTTCCCTGCGGGTGGCTCAGGCGGCGCTGCCACCTCCCGTCCCAAGCCCCCCTCCTCTCCCTTCTCCCCGCCACCGCCGGCCGGAGCCCGGAGCCGCATGGGCAAAGCCCGTGGTGGTGGCTGGCGGCGGGGACTCCTTCCTCTTCCTCACGGTCACGGGCGGCGCGGGGCAGCCTGCTCGTCGAAGGCGTCAGCCGTGCGCAGGGCCCGGCGGCATGGGCTTGGCGGTGGCATGGTTGGCTGTGTCGTGGCGGGGCTCGTGGGCGTCGGCGGCGCGGGGGCGGGTGGTCGTGGTCCTTGGCGGCGAGCCAGCGGTTGCTGCTGGCGGCGGCGGTGCCGGCCAGATCAACTCGAATCTGGCCCATGGACGCCGGCGGGTGGCTCGGGGCTGGCCCTCAGGGTCACGGTGTGGATGTGGGCTACCACGGCGTGGTGGTGGCTCATGGCGGAGGTTCGGGTCGTTCCTCGGCGGCGGCTGGTCTACGTCGGCGTCGGCCGTCGATGAGTGGCTCGTGAGGTGGCGGGTCAGTTGCGGCTGGCTTGTTCGGCGTTGGCTCGCTCGTAAGCGGTCTGTGTCGGCCTTCGATCCTACTCCTCGTCATCCGACCATTACTTTTGTCGAAGGGTTGGTTCTGTCCCAACTGCGGCCCATCGCTGGTCTCACGCCTGGTGCAGCAGGACCGAGCTCGTCTCGCGCACAGTGCAGTAGGACCGACCTCGTCTCGCGCGCGGTGCAGAAGGACCGACCTCGTCTCGCTCACAGTGATGCAGGACCGAGCTCGTCTCGCGTCAGGTGCCGCAGGACGGGTCGATGGAAACCAGGCGCTGGGGGTCGCCCAGGGGTGCGAAAGGTGGGACCTTTCCGCTTGTCTCTTTGGTTGGGGTAGCGGCGGATCTCGGATGAGGTGGTGTCTAGGTCTGGGATGCCGGGGTGGCGGCCCTGGTCGTGGTAGCACGGTGCTTTTGGGCAGAACCTGTGGCTTCGTGCTGCCCTGGTGGCCATGGCCGCGTGGGCGACATGGTAGCCGGGGTGCGGCGTTCGGTGGCGGTGAGTGTTAGTCGGGGTGAAAACATGTTCTATCTTCAGATGGACCGGCGGCGGCGAAGCTCGTTCCCTTCTTGAAGGCGTCGTTGTGGCTTTCATTGCTCGTTGTGTTGCTCTGGGGGAAACTTTGATCCTTGAATCGGGCGGTGGTGTGGCGCTCCGGTGTCGTAAGTCGTAGCCTTCCTGAAGGCACTGCCTCGGAGCTCATGGTTCATCTATGCGGCTTCATCTCCTCGCGGGGGTGTTAGTGCTAGGGGTGGTATTGCTGTGCTTAGCGCCTATGTATCCTGTTTTGGGTGCGTGCATGTATTGTGGTGGCGTACGTTTATACCGGGTGTTGATGATCATTGCTTTATATATAAATCAGGACGAAAGTCTTTTTCGATAAACTCATGAGCGCTCGTTGATAGACTACACTGTATTGGAAAAAAAACATCAGCATTCACCATCGGTTGCAAATGAAGACAAAGGCACCAACCAGCGGCCTGTGTTTGACTAGTCAGCTTCAAGCCTTGAACTAGTCTAGGAGTTCCTGCTGGAAAGAGAAGATGACCGAAACTGGCCTGTAGTGAGGTTTCACCTTGAAGGAATCACACTAGCTCTCCATTTCAAAAAAAAAAAAAATTGCAACAAATGTTGACTTCATCATTGTTTCAAGACTAGAGATCTCTCGTCAGGCACAAAACACGATCACTTGTGTATTACCATCATATAGTAGCTTATCCAAATGATTTACTCTTTGGAAATGTTTGAGACAACATATACAGCTTATCTTCATTGGTCCTTGTGCCACAATGGACTAGCCACAATGGCTAGTAACATAGATTAATAACATGATTGCTTGCCACATCATCTATTTTATCTAGATATGTGTGATGTTACTGCCTACGTTACTTTTATTGTAGATAGTCTAAAAACGCCACACACTTTCCCCAAGACAGAATGGGCAGGTGGTTGGATACGGATCGTGGAACGGTGTCGCGATGAAGTGATGGCCGATTGCACATTTCAAGGCGCATGGACGGCTATCAATGTACAATCACCGTATGACGACGCAGTGCCATATCGTTATACATAGTACACTTAATCAACACGTACAGAGATCCTTCAACGACGATGATGGCAGGCGCTCAAGAGCAAGGGCTCAAGCTGCTGGGGCCGGGGACCGGGGTGAGCATGTACACCATCCGTGTCCAGATGGCGCTCCGCATCAAGGGCCTGAGCTACGACTACCTCCCCGAGGACCCATGGAGGAAGAGCGAGCTCCTCCTTGCGTCCAACCCCGTGCACAAGAAGCTGCCCGTCCTCATCCACGCCGGCAGGCCCGTCTGTGAGTCGCTCATCATTGTGCAGTACCTTGACGATGCCTTCGCCGGCAACAGCACCTCCATCCTCCCCACTGACCCCTACAGCCGCGCCGTCGCCCGCTTTTGGGCTTCCTACATCGACGACAAGGTTTGTTTCCTATCGTTTGGTTTGAGCTTGGAGAGTCGGAGTTGCATCTGTTGGTGCTGCCTCCTCGCAGCGCCTCTTCTTCCTTATTAGCGCTGCCTGTCACAGCTCTCTCTTCTCTCAAGAACAGACAACCATGGTAGAAACTAACACGCACAGTCGCTAAGGAGAAAACTAGCTTTGTGTTTGCTCCCGGTGAGAAACACGTATGCTACATTGTTTCCTCCAACTGACTCAAGTTTTTCATTAATCAATGTTATCCGTATATACACAGCTAACACGGCCAGTACTAGCCTGATCTACTTCATGCGTACGTGCACCCAGAACGTGTCCCACTAACTCCACTAAGCAGCTACATGCACGTCATGCTCAACGCTTGTCAATCTCTTCTCTACGGCCATAGGACCTGGCTAGCATGCGATGCACACGCACTAACGAACTACCCTACAAGGCGACTAACTAACTAATCCATGCAGCTAACATACTCTCATGCTCTACGGCCTTTGACTGTAGCAGCCGCTTCACACGGCCCTCCGGCATCTCACACGTACGCCGTCTCTCACGGCATGTACAATGATGTACAGTCAGGAGTCTGTAACTGCTGGAATTTTATCTATTTTGGGCCTAGCCCAATAGCAGTTTCAGAAATTCTTAATAAATCCTAGAGGCCCACGCAGCCCATTCGTGCAAGGCAAGAGGTGGAACTAAAGTTTAGTCCCACATTGCTAGTTTAGAGGGAGTTGGACCTCTTTATAAGGGAGGTTCTTTCCCCACTTGTATGAGCATGAGAACAAGAGGGACATCCACGCGCTCCTCCTACGTCGCCCGCTCACAGTTCCTTGTTCTAGTATTTGCCATCTTCATATATGAAGATGTTGTTTACCTTCTCTTTGTTAAATCGCATGGCTTGTTTTATCACTACTATTCTGGTCATGCTTTATCTAGTATTTCTGTTAATAAAATCATTCGGTAAATTGCCCATATTTCCAACAATCCAAAAACCTTATTATAGGCAATTTACCCTGAGTGGTTTTGCTGCTTCCATGAGACCTCATATGTTTGAGGGTATCCAGAGGTGGCGCGTGAGAGCAGTCTTATGGTTTCAAACCATGAGTTGCTATGACGCCACTCTCGGCAAACCTGAAGGAGAGCTTGATGCTCAACAGGCACAAGCTTTTCAGAAAATGGATACTTTGTTTAAGGCTGCTCTCTTGAGTGTTTTTGGTGAGAACATAGTTGATGCTTATGCGTCAATTGATAATGGAAAAGATATGTGGGATGCACTCGAGGCCAAGTTTGGGGTCTCGGATGCTGGCACTGAGCTGTACATCATGGAGCAATTCTATGATTACAGGATCTGAAGAGCGCTCCGTGGTTGAGCAAGCTCATGAGATACAGTCATTTGCTAGAGAACTTGAGCACCTCAGTTGTATGCTACCGGACAAGTTTGTTGTCGGAGGTATCATCACTAAGCTTCCTCCTTCGTGGAGGAACTTTGCTACCTTACTGAAGCATAAGAGACAGGAGTTTTCCGTCCCGGATCTCATTGGCACTCTTGATGTGGAAGAAAAGGCGAGAGCAAAGGATACACGTGCTCGAGGCATTGAGGGAGGATCTAGTGCCAATCTGGTACAAAAGAAGAACTTCCAGCCCCACAAGTTCAAGAACAAGGGCAAGTTTGATGGGAAGAACATGGCTGTGCAGCACACGAACTTCAAGAAGAAGAATGACAAGAAGAAAGGTGCTTGTCATGTGTGTGGCGATCCTAATCATTGAGCTCCTAGTTGCCCTAATTGCTATGACAAGCATCACCCTGGGAAAGGTGGCAAGACCGCTAATGTTGTCATTGGAGACACTGACATGAAGGATGATGGGTATGATATATTTCCCACTATTCTTTCAGTATGTCATTCTCCTGATTGGTTGATTGACACGTGTGCTAATGTGCATGTATGCGGTGACATTTCCATCTTTTCGTCTTATCAGACCGCAGGGACTTCAACCGTGCTGATGGGCAACGGTTCAAGTGCTTCTGTTCGTGGTGTTGGCACGGTCGATCTGAAGTTTACTTCGGGGAAGATCGTGCGGCTGAAGAACGTGCATTATGTCCCCTCCGTCAATAAAAATCTTGTTAGCGGATCTCTTCTGTGTAGAGATGGCTACAAGCTTGTCTTTGAGTCGAATAAATTTGTAATATCCAAGTATGGAACCTTTGTTGGTAAAGGCTATGAGTCAGGAGGTCTGTTTCGTTTATCCTTATCAGACGTTTGCAATAAAGTTGTTAATCATATTTGCAACAATAGTGAATCCAATGTGTGGCATTCACGTCTCTGCCATGTTAATTTTGGTTGCATGTCGCGACTAGCGAAGTTGAACTTAATCCCTAGTTTCACCACGGTCAAGGGATCTAAGTGTCAAGTTTGTGTGCAAGCTAAGCAACCTCGTAAGTCTCACACGACTGCGAAAACGAGAAATCTTGCACCACTAGAGCTCACACATTCAGATCTATGTGAAATGAATGGTGTTTTGACAAAAGGTGGAAAGAAATATTTCATGACGTTAATTGATGACTCCACTAGATACTGCCGTGTGTATCTTCTGAAATCTAAGGATGAGGTTTTGAATAAAGCTGAAGTGGAAAATCAACTTGATCGGAAAATCAAGAGGCTTAGGTCCGACCGTGGTAGAGTATTTTTCCAAAGAATTTGATGCTTTTTGTGCGGAACATGGTATAATCCATGAGAGGACGCCTCCCTATTCACCTCAGTCAAATGGGGTGGCCGAATGAAAGAACCGTACTCTAACTGATTTGGTTAACGTCATCTTAGACACATCGGGTCTCTCCAAGGCATGGTGGGGGGAGGCGATATTGACGGCATGTCATGTCCTAAACCGAGTTCCCACAAAGAACAAAGAGATAACTCCATTCGAGGAATGGGAGAAGAAAAGGTTAAAACTCTCTTATCTACGAACATGGGGTTGTTTGGCGAAAGTCAATGTTCCAATTCCAAAGAAGCGGAAGCTTGGACCAAAGACTGTGGATTGTGTTTTCCTGGGATATGCTTTTCATAGCATTGGCTATAAATTCTTGGTTGTAAAATCTGAGGTACCTGACATGCATGTCGGTACGATCATGGAGTCGAATGATGCGACTTTTTTGAAGATATCTTTCCCATGAACGATATGGCTACCTCATCTAATCAGGAGATGCCTAGTTCATCGAATCAGGAACCAGTTACAATTACCAAACCTGCCATTTCGATGGAACACTTTGAAAGTCATGTGGAGGAGAACAATGAAGTTCCTACTAGGAGCAAGAGATAGGGGACTGCAAAGTCCTTTGGTGATGATTTTCTTGTGTATCTCATAGATGACACTCACAGTTCTATTTCAGAGGCCTATGTATCTGAAGATGCTGACTATTGGAAGGAAGCAGTTCGTAGCGAGATGGATTCCATCTTGGCGAATGAAACTTGGGAGATAACTGATCGTCCTTATGGGTGCAAACCTATAGGATGCAAATGGGTATTCAAGAAGAAGCTTAGGCCTGATGGTACTATTGAAAAGTACAAGGCTCAGCTCATGGCTAAGGGTTATACCCAAAAGGAAGGTGAAGACTTCTTTGATACTTACTCACCTGTGGCTCGACTAACCACTATTCGAGTTCTACTTTCACTAGCTGCCTCGCATGGTCTTCTCGTTCATCAAATGGATGTTAAGAAGTCTGGATGATGGAATACATAGCTGCTTCGGAACCAGCAAATAAAGGAGTCTGGATGAAGGAGTTCATATCCGATCTAGGTGTCATACCTAGTACATCGGGACCAATGAAAATCTTTTGTGACAATACTGGTGCAATTGCCTTAGCAAAGGAATCCAGATTTCACAAGAGAACCAAGCACATCAGAAGACGCTTCAATTCCATCCGGGATTTAGTCCAGGTGGGAGACATAGAAGTTTGCAAGATACATACGGATCTGAATGTTGCAGACCCGTTGACTAAGCCTCTTCCACGAGCAAAACATGATCAGCACCAAGAGTCCATGGGTGTGAGAATCATTACTATGTTATTGACTCTAGTGCAAGTGGGAGACTGAAGGAAATATGCCCTAGAGGCAATAATAAAGTATTATATATTTCCTTATATCATGATAAATGTTTATTATTCATGCTAGAATTGTATTAACCGGAAACATAATACATGTGTGAATACATAGACAAACAGAGTGTCACTAGTATGCCTCTACCAGACTAGCTCGTTAATCAAAGATGGTTATGTTTCCTAGCCATAGACATGAGTTGTCATTTGATTAACGGGATCACCTCATTAGGAGAATGACGTGATTGACATGACCCATTACGTTAGCTTAGCACCCGATCGTTTAGTATGTTGCTATTGCTTTCTTCATGACTTATACATGTTCCTATGACTATGAGATTATGCAACTCCCGTTTACCGGAGGAACACTTTGTGTGCTACCAAACGTCACAACGTAAATGGGTGATTATAAAGGTGCTCTACAGGTGTCTCCAAAGGTACTTGTTGGGTTGGCGTATTTCGAGATTAGGATTTGTCACTCCGATTGTCGGAGAGGTATCTCTGGGCCCACTCGGTAATGCACATCACTATAAGCCTTGCAAGCATTGTGACTAATGAGTTAGTTACGGGATGATGTATTACGGAACGAGTAAAGAGACTTGCCGGTAACGAGATTGAACTAGGTATCGAGATACCGACGATCGAATCTCAGGCAAGTAACATACCGATGACAAAGGGAACAACGTATGTTGTTATGCGGTCTGACCGATAAAGATCTTCGTAGAATATGTGGGAGCCAATATGGGCATCCAGTTCCCACTATTGGTTATTGACCGGAGAGGTGTCTCGGTCATGTCTACATAGTTCTCGAACCCGAATGGTCCGCACGCTTAAAGTTACGATGACAGTTATATTATGAGTTTATATGTTTTGATGTACCGAAGGTTGTTCGGAGTCCCGGATGTGATCACGGACATGACGAGGAGTCTCGAAATGGTCGAGACATAAAGATTGATATATTGGATGACTATATTCGGACACCGGAAGTGTTCCGGAGAAGTTTCGGATTAAACCGGAGTGCCGGAGGGTTACCGGAACCCCCCGGGGAAGTATTGGGCCTTAGTGGGCCTTGAGGGGAGAGAGAGGGCAGCAGCCAGGAGGTGGCGCGCCCCCTCCCAGGAGGAGTCCTAGTTGGACTAGGAGAGGCGGCGCAGCCCCCTTTCCCTCTCCCTCTCCCTCTCCCTCTCTTTCCTTCCCCCTTCTTTTCCTAGTAGGACTAGGAAACGGGAGTCCTACTCCTACTAGGAGGAGGACTCCCCCCCTCTCTTTGGCGCGCCAAGGGTAGCCGGCCTCCCCCTTGCTCCTTTATATACGGGGGCAGGGGGGCACCTCTAGACACACTTGATATATGATATTTTAGCCGTGTGCGGTGCCCCCCTCCACCATATTACACCTCGATAATACCGTTGCGGAGCTTAGGCGAAGCCCTGCGTCGGTGGAACATCATCATCGTCACCACGCCGTCGTGCTGACGAAACTCTCCCTCAACACCCGGCTGGATCGGAGTTCGAGGGACGTCATCGAGCTGAACGTGTGTAGAACTTGGAGGTGACGTACGTTCGGTACTTGATCGGTCGGATCGTGAAGACGTACGACTACATCAACCGCGTTGTGATAATGCTTCTGCTGTCGGTCTACGAGGGTACGTAGACAACACTCTCCCCTCTCGTTGCTATGCATCACCATGATCTTGCGTGTGCGTAGGAAATTTTTTGAAATTACTACGTTCCCCAATAGTGGCATCCGAGCCTGGTTTTATGCGTTGATGCTATGCACGAGTAGAACACAAGTGAGTTGTGGGCGATATAAGTCATACTGCCTACCAGCATGTCATACTTTGGTTCAGCGGTATTGTGAGATGAAGCGGCCCGGACCGACATTACGCGTACGCTTACGCGAGACTGGTTTCACCGTTCGGAGCACTCGTTGCTTAAAGATGACTGGCGGGTGTCTGTCTCTCTCACTTTAGTTGAACCGAGTGTGGCTACGCCCGGTCCTTGCGAAGGTTAAAACAGCACCAACTTGACAAACTATCGTTGTGGTTTTGATGCGTAGGTAAGAATGGTTCTTGCTAAGCCCGTAGCAGCCACGTAAAACTTGCAACAACAAAGTAGAGGACGTCTAACTTGTTTTTGCAGGGCATGTTGTGATGTGATATGGTCAAGACATGATGTGATATAATTTGTTGTATGAGATGATCATGTTTTGTAACCGAGTTATCGGCAACTGGCAGGAGCCATATGGTTGTCGCTTTATTGTATGAGATGCAATCACCATGTAATAGTTTTACTTTATCACTAAGCGGTAGTGATAGTTGTAAAAGCAATTAGTTGGCGAGACGACAACGATACTACGATGGAGATCAAGGTGTCGCGCCGGTAACGATGGTGATCATGACGGTGCTTCGGAGATGGAGATCACGAACACGGTGCTTCGGAGATGGAGATCACGAACACGGTGCACCGGTAACAATGGTGATCATGACGGTGCTTCGGAGATGAAGATCACAAGCACGGTGCTTCGGAGATGGAGATCACAAGCACAAGATGATGATGGCCATATCATATCACTTATATTGATTGCATGTGATGTTAATCCTTTATGCATCTTATTTTGCTTTGATTGACGGTAGCATTATAAGATGATCTCTCACTAAAATTTTAATGTGTTCCTTGAGAAAGCTAAGTTGAAAGATGATGGTAGCAATTACACGGACTGGGTCCGTAACTTGAGGATTATCCTCATTGCTGCACAGAAGAATTACGTCCTAGAAGCACCGCTAGGTGCCAGGCCTCCTGCAAGAGCGACGCCAGAAGGTATGACCGTCTGGCAGAGCAAAGCTGATGACTACTCAATAGTTCAGTGTGCCATGCTTTACGGCTTAGAACCGGGTCTTCAACGACGTTTTGAACGTGATGGAGCATATGAGATGTTCCAGGAGTTGAAGTTAATATTTCAAGCAAATGCCCGGATTGAGAGATATGACGTCTCCAATAAGTTCTATAGCTGCAAGATGGAAGAGAATAGTTCTGTCAGTGAGCATATACTCAGAATGTCTGGGTATAATAATCACTTGATTCAACTGGGAGTTCAACTTCCGGATGATTGCGTCATTGACAGAATTCTTCAATCACTGCCACCAAGCTACAAGAGCTTCGTGATGAACTATAACATGCAAGGGATGGATAAGACAATTCCCGAGCTCTTCGCAATGCTAAAAGCAGCGGAGGTAGAAATCAAAAAGGAGCATCAAGTGTTGATGGTCAGTAAAACCACTAGTTTCAAGAAAAAGGGCAAAGGAAAGAAGAAAAGGAACTTCAAGAAGAACAGTAAGCAAGTTGCTGTTCAGGAGAAGAAATCCAAATCTGGACCTAAGCCTAAAACTGAGTGCTTCTACTGTAAGCAGACTGGTCACTGGAAGCGGAACTGCCCCAAGTATTTGGCGGATAAGAAGGATGGCAAGGTTAACAAAGGTATATGTGATATACATGTTATTGATGTGTACCTTACTAATACTCGCAGTAGCACCTGGGTATTTGATACTGGTTCTGTTGCTAATATTTGCAACTCGAAACAGGGGCTACGGATTAAGCGAAGATTGGCTAAGGACGAGGTGACGATGCGCGTGGGAAATGGTTCCAAAGTCGATGTGATCGCCGTCGGCACGCTACCTCTACATCTACCTTCTGGATTAGTTTTAGACCTAAATAATTGTTATTTGGTGCCAGCGTTGAGCATGAACATTATATCTGGATCTTGTTTAATGCGAGACGGTTATTCATTTAAATCAGAGAATAATGGTTGTTCTATTTATATGAATAATATCTTTTATGGTCATGCACCCTTGAAGAGTGGTCTATTTTTAATGAATCTCGATAGTAGTGATACACATATTCATAATGTCGAAGCCAAAAGATGCAGAGTTAATAATGACAGTGCAACTTATTTGTGGCACTGCCGTTTAGGTCATATCGGTGTAAAGCGCATGAAGAAACTCCATACTGATGGAATTTGGAATCACTTGATTTTGAATCACTTGGTACTTGCGAACCGTGCCTCATGGGCAAGATGACCAAAACACCATTCTCCGGAACTATGGAGAGAGCAACAGATTTGTTGGAAATCATACATACAGATGTATGTGGTCCGATGAATATTGAGGCTCGTGGCGGATATCGTTATTTTCTCACCTTCACAGATGATTTGAGCAGATATGGGTATATCTACTTAATGAAACATACGTCTGAAACATTTGAAAAGTTCAAAGAATTTCAGAGTGAAGTTGAAAATCATCGTAACAAGAAAATAAAATTCCTACGATTTGATCGTGGAGGAGAATATTTGAGTTACGAGTTTGGTCTACATTTGAAACAATGCGGAATAGTTTCGCAACTCACGCCACCCGGAACACCACAGCGTAATGGTGTGTCCGAACGTCGTAATCGTACTTTATTAGATATGGTGCGATCTATGATGTCTCTTACTGATTTACCGCTATCGTTTTGGGGTTATGCTTTAGAGACGGCTGCATTCACTCTAAATAGGACACCATCGAAATCCGTTGAGACGACGCCTTATGAACTATGGTTTGGCAAGAAACCAAAGTTGTCGTATCTTAAAGTTTGAGGTTGCGATGCTTATGTGAAGAAACTTCAACCTGATAAGCTCGAACCTAAATCGGAGAAATGTGTCTTCATAGGATACCCAAAAGAGACTGCTGGGTATACCTTCTATCACAGATCCGAACGCAAGATATTCGTTGCTAGGAATGGATCCTTTCTAGAGAAGGAGTTTCTCTCGAAAGATGTGAGTGGGAGGAAAGTAGAACTTGATGAGGTAACTGTACCTGCTCCCTTATTGGAAAGTAGATCATCGCAGAAATCAGTTTCTGCGACACCTACACCAAGTAGTGAGGAAGTTAATGATAATGATCATGAAACTTCAGATCAAGTTATTACTGAACCTCGTAGGTCAACTAGATCAAGATCCGCACCAGAGTGGTACGGTAATCCTGTTCTGGAGGTCATGTTACTAGACCATGACGAACCTACGAACTATGAAGAAGCGATGGCGAGCCCAGATTCCGCAAAATGGCTTGAAGCCATGAAATCCGAGATGGGATCCATGTATGAGAACAAAGTATGGACTTTGGTTGACTTGCCCGATGGTCGGCAAGCCATTGAATATAAATGGATCTTCAAGAAGAAGACTGACGCTGATGGTAATGTTACTGTCTATAAAGCTCGACTTGTTGCGAAAGGTTTTCGACAAGTTCAAGGGATTGACTACGATGAGACCTTCTCACCCGTAGCGATGCTTAAGTCTGTCCGAATCATGTTAGCAATTGCTGCATTTTATGATTATGAAATTTGGCAAATGGATGTCAAAACTGCATTCCTGAATGAATTTCTGGAAGAAGAGTTGTATATGATGCAACCGGAAGGTTTTGTCGATCCAAAGGGAGCTAACAAAGTGTGCAAGCTCCAGCGATCCATTTATGGACTGGTGCAAGCCTCTCGGAGTTGGAATAAACGCTTTGATAGTGTGATCAAAGCATTTGGTTTTATACAGACTTTTGGAGAAGCCTGTATTTACAAGAAAGTGAGTGGGAGCTCGATAGCATTTCTGATATTATATGTGGATGACATATTACTGATTGGAAATAATATAGAATTTCTGGATAGCATAAAGGGATACTTGAATAAGAGTTTTTTAATGAAAGACCTCGGTGAAGCTGCATATATATTAGGCATTAAGATCTATAGAGATAGATCAAGACGCTTAATTGGACTTTCACAAAGCACATACCTTGACAAAGTTTTGAAGAAGTTCAAAATGGATCAAGCAAAGAAAGGGTTCTTGCCTGTACTACAAGGTGTGAGATTGAGTAAGACTCAATGCCCGACCACTGCAGAAGATAGAGAGAACATGAAAGATGTTCCCTATGCTTCAGCCATAGGCTCTATCATGTATGCAATGCTGTGTACCAGACCTGATGTGTCCCTTGCTATAAGTTTAGCAGGGAGGTACCAAAGTAATCCAGGAGTGGATCACTGGACAGCGGTCAAGAACATCCTGAAATACCTGAAAAGGACTAAGGATATGTTTCTCATTTATGGAGGTGACAAAGAGCTCATCGTAAGAGGTTACGTTGATGCAAGCTTTGACACTGATCCGGACGATTCGAAATCGCAAACCGGATACGTATTTACATTGAACGGTGGAGCTGTCAGTTGGTGCAGTTCTAAGCAAAGTGTCGTGGCGGGATCTACGTGTGAAGCGGAATACATAGCTGCTTCAGAAGTAGCAAATAAAGGAGTCTGGATGAAGGAGTTCATATCCGATCTAGGTGTCATACCTAGTACATCGGGACCAATGAAAATCTTTTGTGACAATACTAGTGCAATTGCATTAGCAAAGGAATCCAGATTTCACAAGAGAACCAAGCACATCAGAAGACGCTTCAATTACATCCGGGATTTAGTCCAGGTGGGAGACATAGAAGTTTGCAAGATACATACGGATCTGAATGTTGCAGACCCGTTGACTAAGCCTCTTCCATGAGCAAAACATGATCAGCACCAAGAGTCCATGGGTGTGAGAATCATTACTATGTAATCTAGATTATTGACTCTAGTGCAAGTGGGAGACTGAAGGAAATATGCCCTAGAGGCAATAATAAAGTATTATATATTTCTTTATATCATGATAAATGTTTATTATTCAGGCTAGAATTGTATTAACCGGAAACATAATACATGTGTGAATACATAGACAAACAGAGTGTCACTAGTATGCCTCAACCGGACTAGCTCGTTAATCAAAGATGGTTATGTTTCCTAGCCATAGACATGAGTTGTCATTTGATTAACGGGATCACCTCATTAGGAGAATGACGTGATTTACATGACCCATTACGTTAGCTTAGCACCCGATCGTTTAGTATGTTGCTATTGCTTTCTTCATGACTTATACATGTTCCTATGACTATGAGATTATGCAACTCCTGTTTACCGGAGGAACACTTTGTGTGCTACCAAACGTCACAACGTAAATGGGTGATTATAAAGGTGCTCTACAGGTGTCTCCAGAGGTACTTGTTGGGTTGGCGTATTTCGAGATTAGGATTTGTCACTCCGATTGTCGGAGAGGTATCTCTAGGCCCACTCGGTAATGCACATCACTATAAGCCTAGCAAGCATTGTGACTAATGAGTTAGTTACGGGATGATGTATTACGGAACGAGTAAAGAGACTTGCCGGTAACGAGATTGAACTAGGTATCGAGATACCGACGATCGAATCTCAGGCAAGTAACATACCGATGACAAAAGGAACAACGTATGTTGTTATGCGGTCTGACCGATAAAGATCTTCGTAGGATATGTGGGAGCCAATATGGGCATCCATGTCCCGCTATTGGTTATTGACCGGAGAGGTGTCTCGGTCATGTGTACATAGTTCTCGAACCCGAAGGGTCCGCACGCTTAAAGTTACGATGACAGTTATATTATGAGTTTATATGTTTTGATGTACCGAAGGTTGTTCGGAGTCCCGGATGTGATCACGGACATGACAAGGAGTCTCGAAATGGTCGAGACATAAAGATTGATATATTGGACGACTATATTCGGACACCGGAAGTGTTCCGGAGAAGTTTTGGATTAAACCGGAGTGCCGGAGGGTTACCGGAACCCCCCGGGGAAGTATTGGGCCTTAGTGGGCCTTGAGGGGAGAGAGAGGGCAGCAGCCAGGAGGTGGCGCGCCCCCTCCCAGGAGGAGTCCTAGTTGGACTAGGAGAGGGGGGTGCAGCCCCCTTTCCCTCTCCCTCTCCCTCTCTTTCCTTCCCCCCTTCTTTTCCTAGTAGGACTAGGAAAGGGGAGTCCTACTCCTACTAGGAGGAGGACTCCCCCCTCTCTTTGGCGCGCCAAGGGCAGCCGGCCTCCCCCTTGCTCCTTTATATACGGGGGCAGGGGGGCACCTCTAGACACACTTGATATACGATATTTTAGCCGTGTGCGGTGCCCCCCTCCACCATATTACACCTCGATAATACCGTTGCGGAGCTTAGGCGAAGCCCTGCGTTGGTGGAACATCATCATCGTCACCACGCCGTCGTGCTGACGAAACTCTCCCTCAACACTCGGCTGGATCGGAGTTCGAGGGACGTCATCGAGCTGAACGTGTGTAGAACTTGGAGGTGCCGTACGTTCGGTACTTGATCGGTCGGATCATGAAGACGTACGACTACATCAACCGCGTTGTGATAACGCTTCCGCTGTCGGTCTACGAGGGTACGTAGACAACACTCTCCCCTCTCGTTGCTATGCATCACCATGATCTTGCGTGTGCGTAGGAATTTTTTTGAAATTACTACGTTCCCCAAAAGGAACAACCAGATGGGTTTGTACTAGATGGTCAGGAAAGAAAAGTGTGCAAGTTGCTGAAGTCTTTGTATGGACTCAAGCAACCACCCAAACAGTGGCATGAGAAGTTTAAAAGAACTTTAACAGCTGCAGGCTTTGTTGTAAACGAAGCTGACAAATGTGTGTACTATCGCCATGGTGGGGGCGAGGGAGTTATCCTTTGCTTGTATGTTGACGACATACTGATTTTCGGAACAAATCTAAGTGTTATTAAGGAGGTCAAGGATTTTCTATCTCGCTGTTTTGAGATGAAAGATTTAGGAGTGGCTGATGTCATTTTGAACATCAAGTTGTTAAGAGACGATGATGGTGGGATCACATTGCTTCAATCTCACTATGTGGAAAAGATCTTGAGTCTCTTTGGCTACAGTGACTGCAAGCCCTCTCCAACACCATATGATGCTAGTGTGTTGCTTCGAAAGAATCGAAGAATTGCTAGAGACCAATTGAAATATTCTCAGATTATTGGCTCGCTTATGTACTTAGCCAGTGCTACAAGACCTGACATCTCTTTTGCTGTTAGCAAACTGACTCGGTTTGTCTCAAAACCAGGAGATGTGCCTTGGAAAGCTCTAGAGAGAGTTTTGCGTTATTTGAAAGGCACTGCGAATTATGGAATTCACTACACCGGGCACCCAGAGATGCTTGAAGGGTATAGTGACTCAAACTGGATCTCAGATGCTGATGAGATAAAGGCCACAAGCGGTTATGTATTCATTCATGGAGGTGGCGCTGTTTCTTGGAAGTCTTGCAAGCAGACCATCTTAACGAGGTCAACAATGGAAGCAGAACTCACAGCACTAGATACAGCTACGGTCGAAGCAGATTGGCTTCGCCGACTCTTGAATGACTTGTCAGTTGTTGAGAAAACTGTACCGGGTATCCTTATGAACTGCGACAATCAAACTGTGACCACGAAAGTGAGCAGCTCAAAGGATAACATGAAGTCATCAAGACACGTTCAGAAGGTTAAAGTCTGTCAGGAAAATGAAAAACTCCGGAGTTATTGCATTGGATTATATCCAAACGTCTAAAAATCTGGCAGATCCTTTTACTAAGGGTCTATCACGTAATGTGATAGATAATGCATCAAGGGAGATAGGTATGAGACCCACAATATGAGTTCTTCACAGTGGTAACCTATTCTTTGTGATCGGAGATCCCATGAATTAGATGTGGAAGACAAGCTGTTGGTCAACTGAGAGGAGAGTATCCTTACTATTCACAATACCACTCCATTTGATGCAATACTCTCCTAATCTGCATGGTCGGTTGATGTATATCTTAATGTGTTCTAAGTGGCTCATTTAAGTAGAGATGTTATCCTGCAGAACATCTTTTGAAGAACACACCTATATGAGTCTGATTGTCAAACGTCGCAATCTATGAGAGTAGGGTTCTCTCTAGTAAACTCATGAAAGGTCATGGAGTATGACGCGTAAGCTCCACCCGCGGGGAAAACCCATGGTAGCCACGTATCGATCAAGGCTTTATGTGAAGCTAGATTCGTAGAAAACTTGCAGTTCAAGGCCCAGTCCACTGTTCAAGTTGCTTACTACTGTAGCATAGAGTTCTAGGTGGAAGTTCAACTTAATAGTCTCCACTGCAGTACCGGTATATAAAACAGTGTTTTGGAACCAAAGGCAAATTTTGTGTGCCTCTGGGATCTGGTGGGGGATTGCTGAAATTTTATCTATTTTGGGCCTAGCCCAATAGCAGTTTCAGAAATTCTTAATAAATCCTAGAGGCCCACGCAGCCCATTCGTGCAAGGCAAGAGGTGGAACTAAAGTTTAGTCCCACATTGCTAGTTTAGAGGGAGTTGGACCTCTTTATAAGAGAGGTTCTTTCCCCACTTGTATGAGCATGAGAACAAGAGGGACATCCATGTGCGCTCCTCCTCCGCCGCCCGCCTCGCCACGCCTCGTTTCTTCGTCTCCTTCTCTTCGTTCCGCCTCCCGTCGCTGCCCTCTCGCCTCCTTCTCTTGCGCCTATAAAAGGGAGGTCGCTCCTCCCAGAGAGACGCACCAGAACTTCTTCTTTCTCTCGCCACCGGTACCAATCTCTGCGCTGCTGCTGTCTTCCTCATCCCGGCTTGCAGCGTGTACCGCGAGTCAGGACAGTAGGCCTCCGAAACCGCACCACTTTGAGTCCTGTACGGGAGAAGGATGATAAGGTTTTTGGGAGCGCTCCGCGCGACTACTGACTTTTCCATCACAAACTCCGACGACTATTTCCCCGACGAAGGCTTCTTCCCCGATGTCCACGACCTCCTCGACGACATGGCAGGCGACGACACCGACCCCAAGTCCAGCGCTTCTGCTGCTGCTGTCCCTTACGTGTTCTTCTCCTTTCTATTAGAGGTCCTGCTACAGTTCCTTGTTCTAGTATTTGCCTTAGATATGTTACACTCTATTTCATATATGCAACTTGCTATACTGTCTGCTCTAGATATGTTTAGTTACAGTTCATATATGAAGATGTTGTTTACCTTCTCTTTGTCAAATCGCATGGCTTGTTTTATCACTACTATTCTGGTCATGCTTTATCTAGTATTTCTGTTAATAAAATCATTCGGTAAATTGCTCACATTTCCAACAGTAACATCAGCCACGTAGGAGAAAAAATGACATGGGAGAGAGAGAAAGGGAAAACTGCTCCGCCGACGCGCCGCTCCCATACCAGAGCCGGCTAGAACGAGCCGCCGACGCGCTGATGTTGCCGCTCCCATACCGGAGCCGGCTAGACCTTGTCGATGACAGCCGGGAAGTATCCGTGCGTGTGCACTAAGGGCGAGCGTTCAGGGGCTGCAATCATCGCCATTGAATCTTTCAATCTATCTGAAGAACCTGACACCAAATCTTGTTGTGGCGTACGCACGATAAGAAACACTAACCTCGCAGCTCCGAGGAGCTGGCAGGAATCTACGTCGGTGCTCTGTCTAATACGCCCTGACGAGCAAACTTGAGAGGATCAGAGTCCGGAAGACAGACTTGAAGAAGAAGCGCCGCCATCCATCCGAGCACTGCCCTTGCGAGAAGCAAAACCCTACCTATCTAAGTCGAGGCACTAGGAGTACTGTCGGGGATATACCCCGCGGTATGACCCGGCCGGAATTGGCGGCTCACTAGTAACCCGCCGGGCGGGTCAGATGGACAACAAGGCCTAAAGCCCAGAAGGCCGGCTCACGTTATGATGGGCTGGATTAAAAGGAAAGGGATGACGAATATTTCCTTTACGAGGAAGCAAGACCCGAACTTGTAATTAACTTGTAAGAGAAGATAGACTAGTCCTAGTCCTACTAGGACTCCACATGTAACCCGCCCCTCTAACTTATATAAGGAGGGGCAGGGCACCCCAAAGAGGGACGAGCAACAAGAAACAATCTCTAGGGCTAGACTCACAGAGCCGGCTTACCGGCGACTCTCTCATAAGCATAATGAGACCTAGCCACAAACAACATGTAGGGTTGTTACCGGATGATGTTTCCCGGGGCCCGAAGCTGTCTAAACCCTTGTCTCGTGCGTTGGACCGCCCTGCGTCTCTCATCCCAATCAACCCCTCTCAAGCTACTACATAGATGCGCTGGCCTCACGACTAAGTCCTTACACCTAGGACATCTGACGTGTTAATTCCACGACAGTTGGCGCCCACCGTGGGGCTGTGGCGCACGGTGGTGATGAGTTCTTGGAGGGATCTCTCCTAGGGTTCGAGAAGTTCGCGGTCATCCGGATCATGAACAGCCGGAACTGAAAGCTCCACATCAAGCAAACAGATTCCATGTGGTTTCTGTGAAATTTTCTGCCGCTGGCATGGAAGGATCCATGTTGTTGACGAATAGTCGGGACGTCATATACGAGATTGGATCAAGATGAGAGTTAGGATTGCATCTGTGTGCACTGCCATGCGCGACGAGGCGATCCATCTAAACTAATTAATTTCCGCTGCAACACTATCGACCATCAAGTCGCCGAGACGGTTTCTACTATACATCTATTTTGCTGATCGGACATGCCACAGGTCCCGAGGAATCGATTCGTGGATGTTTGTGATATTCCCATCGTGTGAAAACCAAAGGCATGTTCATCTACTAGTACTACTCACGTGGAGGCAGTACCTACTAGAGTACTATATTTCATATTTATAAATCCTTCAATGGCTGTTGAGCACTACATCTACTGCTCCATCAAGCCATCACGTCAAGGCGTGTGCCGATCCCAACACAGAGATCAAGGACTACTACAGATACAGGATCAGATCAACATGGGTCTCCAGACCAGCGACGACCCGGACACGGATTAATTAAACCAACCACGATGTGGAGGAAGACTCAGATTGGACTCGGATTCTGACATCTCTGCGGTTTCCGTCCCTACTGCAGCTGTGCCTCGACCCGCTAGGTCACGGCCTTGCTCCCGCCTCTGAGTTGCCGTCGCCGTCTGAACGAGTCCGCCTCTGCTGTGGCCGGATTGTGAGCCGTTGCAACCCTTGCGGCCTCCAAGTCGCCCTCGCCGGTGTGCCGAGTCGCTGCTACGGTCGGCCCGCTTCAAGTCTTGTGAGCCGCCCGGCCTTGAGGCGCCTCTGTTTCCACCCCGTGGGTTTCGCTGCTGTTGCCGGATTACCCATGATTCAACGACCTTGGACTCGACACCAAGTCCGCTTCGACCTTCAAGTCGCCAAGCCCCTCGCTGGCTCCGGCTCTTGTACGCCGTCGTATGTTACCTGGCAGACGATCGAATCCGAAAAGAAATCAATTTTGGGCCCGCGTCAGTGCATGTGGCCTTGGTGCATGAGGTCAGTAGTCACCGGCGAATCGGCCAGAAGCCAGTAGCACCAGGATTGCGTGTGCGTGTATTCAAGGCCCACATCTCATCTCCTGAGGAAAAGAAAAAGAAAAGGTGCGGCTAGTGTTACATTAGAAGCATCAATGCAAATATTCCAGTATGGACAAGCCGGCTAGAAAGGGCTTAAATCACCATTGAAATTACTGGAGGATATATATAGACGTTATATACAGATCGTCGAGGCGAATCAGGTGAAATCTGTACAATCAATTTTTTATTGATACGTTTTTTATTCTTTAAAAGAACAAATTACGCTGGCCTGTAATATTTTTATGCAGAACGGCTTTTAAAAGAAAAAGGGGTGGTATTACACCACGGAGGCATGTTCGGTTGTGCCGCGCAGCTTCACGGACACGCGTATCGCGGTCCGGTTTACATCAAACGCGTCGGCCGACTCGCCCGTCCGCTCCATCTTACAACGCCACGGACGACTCACTCGTCCGCCCTCGCGGCCGGTTCACGTGTCCGCGCCGGCTTACAAATGTCACGGACGACTCGCCCGTCCGCCCTCGTGGCCGGTTCACGTGTCTGCGCCAGCTTACAACGCCGTGGCCGACTCGCTGTCCGCGCCGGCTTACAAAGGTCACGGCCGACTCACCCGTCCACACCGGTTTACCATGCCGTGGCCGGTTCACCCATGAGCGACTTCAACTTCACCTAGCGATCATCAACTTCATGGCGGATTATTTCCGGCCTGGCACATCAGGTGATATCCATCTAAAATATATTTTCTTGGTACATATTATTTTGTCAAAGAGCAGTTTATCTTTGTCTTGGTCTGCAATATTGTTGATGCAGGACAATTGTTCACTACATCAAAACGACGTGGTTAACTCGCCCGACCGCGCCGGTTTATAACACCGTGGCCGGTTCATCTGTCTGAGCCGCCTCTGATGCTGAGGTCGTCTTTTCCGTCCGCCTCTCGCGGCCTGGTCTACATCAACACACCGAGCCGCACCTATCTGCATGAGCTGCGTATTGAGTATGAGCAGGTCACTACTTGGGAAGCCCGGTTTTCTTTCAACAAATTGGAGGCAAATTATCATATGTTATCAGCCGTCGCCTGCACCTGGATGGCTCAATGGACATGCGCACAAGTCGCCATCGCTACAGTTTGGTTAAACTTCAAACAGCCAGTTGGAAGGAACCATTGGCCGAGTTGCTGACACGGCTCATACGGGATCATTTATAACCCGCCGCAGTCACCTCAACCTTCTGTGGATACACATCGTGTTATCAACACCAGTGATATACAAGTTATGCCGGTTTATATCACGGTTAAATATGGAGAATCTCAAGCCAACTCCTCGAGTCATCTTGAGACTCGGGGGCTACAGTGACATGACTCGGGAACCCCGGGTCGTTGGAGGGAATGATAACCCGGTTCCGGAGGCTGCTACCATATTGATGAAACTTTAAAGGCCGTCAGAAAATTGCCGGTTCAAATAAATATTCCGGTTTAAAATCCGGTTCAAGAGATATCTTTCTCCCGCAAGGTTTTGAAGCTCTCAAATCCGGTTCAAACGTCCGACTCAAGGTAAATTTGTATCTTATAAAGCTTTGAAGCTCTTAATATCCGGTTTACAAATTTCCGGTTTAAAAAGAGGTTGTCTCTCGCAAAGTTCGAGTTCTCAGGAAAAATTAAAGGGACCAAAGAGAGTCTGTTACAAAGCACAACTCAAATATAGGTACCCTGCTTTAATGACCATCGGGAGCTGATCATATTCGAATTTAGCTTAACCCTTTTGGTGTGACCCTGATCGTATTCGAATCGGAGTCGTTAAATATTCTCATGATCACTAGGGGGCTTCCTGTTCAAACATAGGTCGTATTCGAACCAAAGAGAACATAGCTGTCGATACCCTTTTGGTCGGCACACTGCCGAGCTCATTGGGGAGTTTCTTGGTCATATTTGAACCATATCTCAACCCCCTTTGGGAACCGACGTGGATCGTATTCGAATCAGCGTCGTTAAACAACTCTCAAGGTCATTTGGGGGCTTCCTGTTCAAACATAGGTCGTATTCGAACCAAAGAGAACATAGCTGTCGGTACCCTCTTGATCGGCAGCGCCAAAGCCACTGGGGCTATTTGATCGTATTCGAATCTTAGCTTAACCCCTTTGGGACGGTTTTCTGATCGTATTCGAATCAGAAGCCTCAAAATTTTTGAAGTCTCTTTTTGCAAATAATTTTTGGGATTTTATTTGAAAGCTCTTTTGAACACATCTAAAGTGTATATGAGTGGTTTCTATTTAAACCCGGCTTGATTTTCGATGATAAGTCGCTGGCTTATGACAATCATCATCTATGTGGAAGCATTGGCTTCTAAGGATTGGGTTATCACACTTACTGCACAGGTATCATAAGCCGGCAGTACAATTCAATATCACAGGTATGATATTGTTTATACATGATTATGTTTAAACTGGCCCTGGCTATGGACTTTAAGCCGCCGGCATGTTTTGAATTGCGCCATTGGAATCATGCGCGTATCAAGATTGGGTTGTCACCCTTACTGCACAGGTCACATAAACCGGCAGTGAAAATTCAATATCCCAGATTGAAATTGGTGTCTCAAAAGGGTTATCAATTCTTGATTTTCTCAAAGGCTATAAGCCGCCGGGTTGTACAAATTCCAGCTTACAATGGAGGCGTATTAAATCGCCATCGGCCAAGAGCCGCCGAGTATTTAAGCTCCGGATTGACTTATCAGCTGATGAGATATTCAAAGTCGCTTTGGCGCAATGGCTAGTATTTTTATCAATGGATATGATTTATTCTACAATGGAAAGAATAGTCCCGAGTCGCTGCAGGCTTACGACCCGCCACTTGGGGGCTACATTATTCAAATGGAGATTACATCAAATATGCAAGTCCCATGTCACTGCCATAATGACCCGACACTTGGGGGCTAATGTATATTGCTCTCTGCTGAAGACAATTCTAGGATGACCCGGCTACACTACTATGACAATAGCCGACTCATGGGGGCTACACAACTGGATTTTATTTAAAGCCATGGTGATAAGTCCCGGCTTATTCATGCTGATTAAACCGGCCCTTGGGGGCTACAGGTAATATGGATATAAGGGAGAAATATCTTCAAATTCTCAGTTTTGAGTAAATCAGATTGACCTGGTGTCTGCAAAAAATCATAAACCGGCGTCGGCGACAATTATGACTTGGCATCATCTATTTATAACCCGGCAATTTTGGTACTCATAAACCGGCAAGTTTCATATCTTTAAGCCGGATGAATATAAGTTGAATATTTGAATACCAATATTTTTGTGAAGTCAGAGCATTGAAAGCCGACTCAAGTGGATTATCTCTTACAATATTTCTCAACAAGAGAACAATGTCAGCAAATTGACTCTGAAGCTGGCCTGTTGACCCGGATTTTCAAAGGAAGTATCTGGATTTTTTGCATTGGCAAAATTTGAACATATCTGCTAAAGAGATTTGCTATGAGATTATGGATACATATCAAGAAGGAAGATGACAAGGACTTAAGGATGACCAAGTGCCGGCTTATAAAGAATACTTAACCCGGAACACAACCTGTCAAATTTGTTCTTGTATTTATATTACAGATTAGTTTAACATGGATAAATCCAAATTAAACTGGGGGCTAATGTCGGGGATATACCCCGCGGTATGACCCGGCCGGAATTGGCGGCTCACTAGTAACCCGCCCGGAGCTTGGCGATTCACAGATAACCTGGCCGATCTTGGCGACTCATTAGTAACCCGGCGGGCGGGTCAGATGGACAACAAGGCCTAAAGCCCAGAAGGCCGGCTCACGTTATGATGGGTCGGATTAAAAGGAAAGGGATGACGAATATTTCCTTTACGAGGAAGCAAGACCCGGACTTGTAATTAACTTGTAAGAGAAGATAGACTAGTCCTAGTCCTACTAGGACTCCACATGTAACCCGCCCCTCTAACTTATATAAGGAGGGGCAGGGCACCCCAAAGAGGGACGAGCAACAAGAAACAATCTCGAGGGCTAGACTCAAAGAGCCGGCTTACCGGCGACTCTCTCATAAGCATAATGAGACCTAGCCACAAACAGCATGTAGGGTTGTTACCGGATGATGTTTCCCGGGGCCCGAAGCTGTCTAAACCCTTGTCTCGTGCGTTGGACCGCCCTGCGTCTCTCATCCCAATCAACCCCTCTCAAGCTACTACATAGATGCGCTGGCCTCACGACTAAGTCCTTACACCTAGGACATCTGACGTGTTAATTCCACGACAAGTACCCTCCCCGCCACCGGCCGACGGAGGGCCGGGAGGAGGGGAAGCGAATCCACAGACTCTCCGGTGGAGATCAAAAGGAAGTTGGCTTTCCCAAGTGGCCTTTTGAGAGAGGAAGCATAAAACTGTGTCTATTGTAGTTATCCGCTTTGACCCCGTCAAGGATGGTACTAGTACGGAATGCAATGTTCTCTCGTTGAGTTCTTAATATCTATAAAAAAATTGAAACATGTTGATACCAGATTTTGGCACGTCAATAAATATAAATAGGATTGCCTCGAATGAAAAAGTGATCAGCATGAAGAATCTCCATCTCATCAAAACGGAGAAATTTGATGTTCATGCCATCTCCATCCTATTTCATACCGATGACCGAAGTAGTGCCCGGGGTGTAGAAAGTTGCTGCTCGGGCTACTGTTCGGCTGATTACACACCCAAGATCACCTCAGATGAAAAAGGGTTACTGCTCGGGGTAATGCATGAAGGAGAAAAGAAGAAGGATATGTGCGGCATTGCCTGCATGAGTCTATTTTTTTACTTGAAAAGAAAGAAACGAACCGCTACCGTGTGGAAGAATCCCCACCGAGCCTCCGCCGTGTCTCGTTCTCGCTGCCAGGTGGCCAACCACGCGTGGCAGCGGGCAGTACGCCACTTCCATATCATGTCTTGGTTGGCGGCATGTCCACTCCTTCGACAAGGTGACATGCTGCGTGGCGAGGCAGCGGCCCTGTTCGTGCAATCCAGTCGTGTCCGTTCAAGTCTCGAGGAGCAACCGCGGCGTCGGGCACCCTTCGTCATTCCGCCTCTGCGGCTCAGACTCAATGGGTATCCCCGTCCGAGGCCCTCCCAAATCCCAGCTTCTCTTGCTAGATACCGCTGTTCGATGCCTTGATTGAAACGTGATCCTTAGCTCTTAATGATTTCCTCTTCCATGTTATTTAATTCCTTTAATTTCTAATTCTAAAGTCTCTGAATGTGGAAACCGATTTAGTAATTTTTGTTTCTATATAATTGTATAGGAAGGTGTGATGAATAAAAGAAACAAGACAGTGACACTTTTTCAAGTTCAAATCATCGGATCCTCCTCGGAAAACGGTCGATTAACTCAAACAACTATTAATATCCCTCGTATTAGACCTCAAATCAACGTCGATGATATTGAACAGTAAGAGATTACCAATTGACTCTTTTTACATTTTGCATCTATATTGTATTACAAAATTTATCGTTCAAGGTTTAGCTTTTATTGAAGACTATTGGAGGCTGAGATTAATCACTCGTTTGACTTGTTTCTAAAACCACGATACTTATTTCGGTTCGGGGGAGTATCATTTATGATATATATTGTTTGATATGTCCTAATTTTTTAGTATCACCATTGAATAAATACTTTCATTGATTATTGTGGTTGGATTCTTATTTTCCTGAGAAGTTTTAGCATGTCCCATCTTAACTCCTTTTTTCATGTGAGATATAAAGGAACATAAGGCTGCTCATAGTGGAAGTAACATAATTAGTAACATGCATGCCATATAGGCAAAAAGTATGATGTGACAAGTAAATAATACGAAGAGATGCAAATGAAGTAACATAATATGTTACCATCATGTAGCGGTTTCAAATATAAAATTACTCTACAAAGTAATGAATGAACCTCTCTATGTCATCACACGTATGACACTACCCACCAGTCTAAGTTTCTTCCTTTTATGACTGAGCTGGTGATTATTGAGTAACTCTTACCTTACCGTGTTAAAATTGCTCATGCCTTGAAACTAGGTTGTTTTAGTTATTTTTTGACCTTTAGGTCCTCGCTCGTGGCCTCAGCCAACCCTGGCCCCGCTACTGTTCATAAGGAATGACACTTACATGATTAATGTAGAAGACTTGGGGGCATTTTTTTGGTTGAATGAAATTAGCAGAGGGTGTTAAACTATAATCTTGTTTTGCCAACTAATATGCATCATGCTCTCCGCAAAAATACAAAACTAATATGCATCATGCATGCGTGTGCTAGCTAAAATATCCAAGGACATCAGCAAGAAGCATTTGTTACAGTAGCTAGCAGTAAAATATATTTAATTCATGTCCGCTGAACTTAGCTAAGGCTGGTCATAGTGGGGAGTATCATATACTAGTATCATGCATATGATACTAGTGTATGATACTACATTCATAGTGCATAGTAACATAGATTAGTATCATATGTGGTCTCATTTATTGCCATGCATGACACATACTCTCTCCGTTCCTAAATACTTGTCTTTCTAGGCATTTCAAATGAATATCACATACGGATGTATGTAGACATATTTTAGAGTGTAGATTCACTCATTTTACTCCGTATGTAGTCACTTATTGAAATGCCTAGAAAGACAAGTATTTAGGAACGGAGGGAGTAGTAGCATAACATTAATTATGTTACGGTATCTACCTATGTTACTATAACCATCTCTCTTCTTTAATTGACTGCCACATAAGCATGTTTGTGAGTCTCAAGTGCATGTTACTACTTATGTTACCCCACTATGGTCAGAAGCGTACGTGTTACTAGTAGCAGAATGGTGCATGCATGAGCTGGACATGCAAGTAATAAATTATTGTATGTGGTAGGTGCTACCATGTATACGTGGCTTTGACTGATTCAGTCTGTCCCTCTCAGGCTAGATACTATAGTACTACTCTCTCCATTTTATAATGTAGTGTCTATAGATTTTTCCAAAAGTGAAATATTACAAATTTTGACCGTATTTATAAATGTACATGTTATGTTTTCAGAATGCATACATCATAAGTTATATTTTCAGAATGTACATGTTTGGTATTGTAGATATTGACAATTTTTTTTATACACTTGATCAAAGTTGGCAAAGTTTGACTTTCAGAAAAATCTATAGACACTACATTGTAAAATGGAGAGAGTTGTATCTACTGCAGCAAACGTCATGCATGACATAGTTTGGCTGCCAAATTCAAGTCACCTTGACTGGCAGGTCTTCCGTCCTCGCCATCACTTGGCCTCAAAAAGAGCATCTACCACGTAGGTATATGCAATTCGTTATCTATATCTATACTTCTATACTTCTACCCTTAATAATAAAAAGGTTGTTGCTTCTGGTCGTCCGTCATAAATATTGCCCCCACCCCAAATTACCTTGCCAGCTATAAGTGAAGAAAATGGTTCGTTTAGAAAAAAACCCGCCAGATATGATTCTTTTAAACATTGATACACTCACATTACTCAAGCACACAAGCAACTCAGCGGCTGAGGCCCCGGTCATCCACGCTCGAGATCGTGGTTTGATCCCTGGTGTTGCTTTTTTTTTTCCTATCTTTTATCTGCCGGCGCAGTAATGGGCCGGCCATGTGCCGGTCATGACCCCCCTGCTTATTATTATTTTTTACCTTTTCTTTGTCATTTCTGTATTTATTTTTCCTTCTTTAAATGAATCCGGGATTTCTGAAAAAATGCAAATTTTAGAAAGTTGCAAGTTTTGAAAATATATATCGAGAAATCATAAAATGTTTGTGAATTCAAAAAACTATTTGTATTATATAAAAATCATGATTTTTGAAAATAGTTAAATAAAAAATGTTCATGATATTTAAAAAACGATCGTGTATTCAACAAATATTCCGTAATTGAAAAAAATGCTATTTTCTATATCATTTCTGTATTTGTTTTTCCTTCTTAAATTAATTCAAGATTTTCGAAAAATCCAAATTTCAAAAAGTTGTGAGTTTTGAAAATATATATCAAGAAATTGTAAAATGTTTGTGAATACAAAAAATGGTTTGCAGATTATTAAAAAATCACTATTTAAAAAGATAGTGAAATAACAATGTTCATGATTTTGAAAAAATGATCGTGTATTCAAAAAATATTTGGTAATTTGAAAATAATTTCCGTGAAATTTTTAAAAATGTCCATAAAAAACAGATCCCTAAAATAACAAACAGAACAAACTATGGCTTACGTAGGTGTTTTATTAAGAGATCTATAGAGGTCATTTTATGATTTTATTTAGTCCCTCTCGCGTCGGGTAAGAAAAAGATTTCCATGTTCCATACAACGCTTAGCCTCTAAAAATTGACACAACTTTCTATGGGTTCCTTTTTGTAAGCTATATGAAAATGACTAAATGTTTATTTTGCCTCCATACACTACTATGTTTATTCTGGTGCCCCGGTTTTTACTAGTTATGGAAAAGACCGCTACGCTAGATCAATGCGAGACAAATCATTCATCAGTTTAGCTCGGGCATAGTCCATCAATGAAGTTTGCTCATAGACCATCATATTTTTAGTTTTTAAAATGACACACTACTAGGAAGACGATTTTTAACGACGGTATATGTGGTCGCTAAAAGTTGGATTGTGGTCGTTAATGGTCATTAACGATCACAATCTGCTGGTCGTAATAGGCTCCGTTGTTAAAAGTATAACAACCACATCTTGTGGTCGTTACTAATGCAACGACGGGATGATGTGTCGTCGTCAATCTCGAGGCAATAACGACCACACTTAGTATTAACGGCCACTTTTTTGGTTGGTAATAATGTTCTCATGGTTACCAAAGTATCCCTGCCGACCACTTTATAGTAATAACGGCCACTCTCTTCACCATTATGATATCCTTCAGAATAAATTATATTTAGTAATAAATTTCCATTCAGCGATCACTTTATGAAGTATTAACGTTTGAATAGTAACACCACATTAACATAGAAACATAAGAATATGAATTGAAAGGATCATAGCCACTTTTATTAACAGCAAAATTCCGACATATGATTCTGGAATTTAAATACCATTAGAAAATCTAAGTCAAAAGCACAACTTAACGACCAATGTACTTTCTCATGTCTAACTGGAAAACGAGACAACTAGAAAAGATAATATTTATTAATCTTCAATTGAGGGACACCATCACTGCTCGAATGGATGTCATTCTTCACCGGCGATTACAGTCCCTTTGGATGCTTCTAAATACTTACAATGGACCATCAGTCCTACAAAATGTTGAGTAATTTATGAAAGTCAGTGCATGTAAATAAATTGGCACAAAGTATGGCATATAAAATATATGTATGAGAACAACTTGTTCATGCTGGCTTTCATGAGAACTATCACTTAGAGATCTACAAAACATAAGTCGCTTAATTTTTGACACTTCTTGCACCACGCCATTGGACTTTTCTTCAAGTACCAGTTTCACTTACTCGGAAAAAAATAAAAAGATTCATAGCATCAACTTCATCTGTCATTGCTACAACATATTATGAGTAACTTGAAAACAATTAAATGTAGAAACAAATTCTCCATACAGTACAAACTAGTTAGAAACTCACTTTCAGAATCATCTGCATCCCAATATGCATTGAACAAGAGTATTCGTTTGCGCATCATTTGTATCTATGTAAGAAAGCGACCACGTTATATCATCCTAAACTACATAGCTTGAATAATATTTTTAGTTTTGTGTAGTACCTTTTGTAGCTAACTCATATTTTTTTTCATAGTTCCTCTTCTCGCATATGAGCCTCATTGTGATAACCTGTACGTATAGGGTTAGTTTGAAGTAGTGTGCAAAAAGGCTATAGAAAGTAAAATTAAATTAGATAAGTGAATGTTGATGTACTGAACGCTGAAAAGAGGTAAGTACATAACTTCTTGTGTCACTGTTTATGCATGAGGTAAAAGCTGAAATAGGAAGCATATGGATAACTACAGATTAAGGCTTACATAAACTAGTGGCATCATATTGCTCTTTTATTAGAGATTAAGATTTGCATAAGTACAGAACCAAATTTTGCAGCTCGTCTATCTCTCTCAATATGCCATAATATTGTACTACTGTATTATCATGATCCCCTTCGTAAAGTATAGCCACCCCACTGTTCTGTGTACATGAAGGACCAACAAAACAGAGGAAGGAGAAACCAACCAACGTACTGTACAACAGAATCGTGTTGGCGAATGGCGATATGTAGGAGGTAGCTCGGGCGCACTGGGGTCTAGGCAACCGGCGATGTGCAGGTGACAGTGCGGAGGCGACCGGCGACTTGCAGGCAGCAGCGGGGACACGTCGGGGTCGAGGCGACTGGCAAAGTGTCGGCTCGGCTGTAGAGCGGACGCGACGGGTCGAGGCGCCTGGCTACTTGCAGGTAGCAGGGCATCTGGGTCGAGGCGACCGGTGACATGCACGCAGCAGCGCGGACGCGTCGGGGTCGAGGCGACCGGCGAGGTGTAGGATGCAGCACTGATAGGCAGAGGAGAAGAGAAGGGAGATGCGATCTGGAGGTGTCGCCGATTGAACAGAAAGGACAGAAGAAAGCGGCGCAGTGGATGGGATATTATAGATTACTTTTTTTTTCTGTTACAGAGGTATCCTACTGAAATTGCCAATACTTTGTGCCACCAATATTCAGCCGTCCCACTCATTTTTAATCGAGCATTAAAAATATGTGGAAAAGGTTGGATATGCGTGTGCTACAAAACCGAATTTGGGTGCATGTACGTGCAAACAAAGGTCAGAACCGCATAGTTAGCTACAGGTGGGTATTAGGTAGGCTGATTTACCTGCGGGACTCAAATTAACGACCAAGCATTTTCGGGCAATTGTCGTTAATGCTAGTTTTTTTAGTAGTCCCTTATCTCATTTTGACATCATTTAGATATAGTTTGTGAAATGACATTTGAAAAGTCCTTATCTCATCTTGACTCAGTTTTTTTCATCTCTGCCACATCTGCATAATCTGATACTTTTTTTCTGTTGCAATGCACATGAGTATTTACTAGTAATAATAAAGGGGCTATTGCTTCTGATGGTACATCACCGAAATTGCCCCCAAAAATTGTAAAATATTACCCACCGATGCCACCTATAAGTGATAAAAAAACTATTCGCACATGGGACTCCCGCCTCGGCCAGCCCATGCAGTAGAAACCATCTATACTGCGCTCTGCATGTTGGGAGAAGACACAACACGTTTGTTTGGGCTGGCCATGTCCGAGCGGCTTGTCTTTTAAGTTCCATTTTTTATTTTCCTTTTTCTTCTTTTTTTGTAATTTAATTAATTTGGGACTTCAAAATATTTCAAAAATTAAAAAATATGTTTAATAATTCATAAATATTTGTGGATTCAGAAAATACTTTTTATTTTTAAAAAATGTTCGCAAATTTTTAAAAGATATTCGAGAAATAAGAAAATATTCGTGATGTTTTCAAACAATTTGTACATTAAATTTTCTGAATGAAATTAAAAAAGTAGCTAATTGAAAAAATATTCATGAATTGTAAAATATCCTGAAAAATTCAAAAACTGTTCGTGACTTATAAAATAAGTTATTTATTCATAAAACGTTCGCGCATTTCAAAAAAGATCATGCATTTCAAAAAATATTCATTAAATCAAAAAATGTTCGTGAATTAAAAAAATTGTTCGAACAATTTTCAGGAAAATGTTCGTCGATTCTAGAAATGTTCGTCTATTCAGGAAAAATGTTTTAAAAATGTTCACAATTTTAAAATAAATGTTTACAAATAGTATAAAATGTTCATGAATCCAATTATTTTTTTATGATTTTAGAAAGTGTTGGAAAATATGGAAAAATGTTCATGAAATTGAAAAATATTCACGATTTCAGCTATTTTCACGAGTTTAAACAAATGTTTGTGATTTTCAGAAATTGTTCACGATTTCACGGAAATTAGAGTGATAGTGTATGTCGGTGATGCAGCACAATGTGGTCATGGCCATTGGAGATTTTGATTTTGATTTTTTGCCGTTGCAACACACGGGCCATTTTGCTAGTTTACCTATTTTATGCAATTTGATTGAATAGTCCGAGTACTAATCAAATCGGTACGAATGAATTCGTGTCTATGTAGGTCTCTTAGCGTTAGCTAATTTGTTTTGGCTTACCTTAAAGCTCACATCTGGATCCAACAATTGGCCGATCAAATTATTTGTAGCCACTTTTTTTAGTTGGTTTCTTTAGCCAATTAGACTTACGTAACAGGAGTTCCTATTTGATAAATGTTAATCGTGCAATATCTTAACTTTATACTGTTGAATCTCAGCCGTTTGTTTTCTATCGTCTTAATATTATAATATATAGATAGATACCAAAATACATAAAAAAAAGTTGCGCCCCCCAAATGCGGCCTTATGCGAGCACAATGCTCCGCCTAGATGACGATGGCTGTAGGGTGGCGCTGAACTTCCTTGCCCACTGGTCGTAATGTATGATCTCCTCGAGGGACGGGCTTGTCACCAGCTCGTTGCGGTGTGCATTGCATGTCATCTCTACCACCTTGAAGATGTCCAGGTAGCTGATCCTGCAAATAACAACATAGGAGATAGATGAGGACTTGGTGGTTTTATGTCCATGTCCGTATAACAGTTCATATTGCAACAAATATTCAACAGTAGGTAGGCCAAACTTAGCCTACACTATGTTAATACGTTGCGAAATAAACTAGATTCCGTGGAGTTTTTATAACCCGTCTCATATGTATAGGTTATGGTTCAAAGTGCCTGAGAATATTAGCTTTCAGGACATACATTCTCCTTTCAAGTCAGAACACCCAAAGAATTTTCATGAACTTTGGTTGACACCAAAGAGATTTTTTATTGTGATGCTGCTATCAGCAGAAAAGACACGCCGAAACAAAATCATAACAATAGCATCCACTATGCAATGATTTATCTAAAAGAGAAAAGAATC
Organism: Triticum aestivum; assembly: GCF_018294505.1. Taxonomy (NCBI): domain Eukaryota; kingdom Viridiplantae; phylum Streptophyta; class Magnoliopsida; order Poales; family Poaceae; genus Triticum; species Triticum aestivum. The sequence goes on from NC_057814.1 coordinate 27,746,839, forward strand.
TTACTTTTCGTTGATGAACAGCTCCACGGCCTTCTCATTAGCGGCACTCAGAACTCCCGGCATGGTGCCCCCGGCTCGCCCTGCTGCATATGCGAGATCAACCGATGGGTATTTCACGTTGTCGACAGCTTTGAATGTTAGCGAGCCCAGCCTGCATTATACAACTACAATTAGCCAACAAAGTAATTCGGAATTCTTAAGTGGATATTTTTGAAAAAATTTGTGGAGCTAGGACGGTGCTTATACTCGCAAAGATCTAGCCGGGGCCAGGTGATCTCAGAGCAATAGACCCTTTCTGGCCAAGATAAGGTGTATAGGATAGGTAGCCGCATGTCTGTCCTTCCCAGCTGAGCAAGGACAGATGAATCCTGAGGAAATAATAGAAGTTCATGAATACTTGAAGCCCACATTAAGCCATATGTAAATTCTTGTAGAAACAATTTAGCATATCAGTCTCAAGGACCTGAAAGGACATAAACCTCCAATTCTACTAGTCCCGTGCGCTAACGGTACTAATAGAGCAAGCGAGATAAACAATATGCACCGTATCAGGATGATGTGTGCGCAATGTCCTTAAGAATATATGCCTCTTAGAAGAAAATATATGATGACTGCGTTGTAGGGCTCACCTTTGTTTCAATCATAGAGTGTATGATAGACTGCGGGTGAATCATAATCTCAATGTTATCATATTCAACACCAAACAAATAATGTGCCTCAATAACTTCTAAACCCTGCAAGAATCGATTTGAAGCTATAATAATTAAACAGAAAACAGGTAAATTTAACATAAAGTGGAGTTTCTAAGGACCTTGTTGAACAAAGTAGCAGAATCTACTGTGATTTTCTTCCCCATTTTCCAGTTTGGGTGCTTCAAAGCATCAGCAACTTGTACATCTTTCAGCCTCTCAATTGGCCAGTCCCTGCCATCATCAAGTGATATAAGATGGAGTATAATGCTTCCGGAAGTAAAACATGTATTATGCACATGTTACCGGACTTACCTGAAAGCACCACCAGAGGCAGTCAGAATAACTCGACGAAGTGATCCTTCAGACAAGCCTTGTATACACTAGAGGATAGGAGCAGCAGACTTAAATTCAAAATGTTAACAAACTTAAACCATAGCAGCATAAATCTCGCCAACAAGTTTGTTTCGATCCACTTAACAAAACTACCACAACCTTACATCATGGTGAAAAATATAACTGCAGAAGAAGTAATTATTTTATTAATGGTATGCACCTGAAATATTGCAGAGTGTTCAGAATCAGCCGGAAGTATTTTCACATTGTGCTTGTGCGCAAGTGGAAGCACGAAAGGACCACCTGCGATGAGTGTCTCTTTATTTGCCAGTGCAATATCTTTCCCAGCTTCAATTGCTGCAACTGTAGGCTGACATACACAAGCAAAATACAGTGCACTCAGTAAGCTAAGTTGTTCTACAATGAATGCATATGTTAGATGCCCTTCATAGTAACTTCGGCAAGCATACATAATTTTATTTGGCTACATATAATTTACTAAGATCCATCTAAACTGGAGCAGAGTCTGAAAGTAGCACCACTGAGGCATGATGGGCCTACCAATTTTCTTTAAGCCTTGAAACTACTAAAAAGAAGGCACTGAGGAAAATATGTAAGAAAGGGAATCTAGATTACCTCCAGTCCTGCACACCCTACTATGCCGGTAACTACTGTAACTGCATCCGGGTGGCGGGCGACCTATTATTGAAGTGTCAAATATCTGTGAGATTCAGTGCAAACCATTGATTCCTTAGGGGAATAGGATCAGAGAAGAAATGTCTTCTTACCTCTATGACACCCTGCTCCCCGGGAATAATTTCCGGCATGTATTCACAGTCAGCTAATGCTTCCTTTAGTTCATTAAGTAACGACTCATTTCCTATTGCGACCAGATTTGGTTTGAACATTTTCACCTGTTAAAATCGGTGGTGACTTTCATCTAATTAATAACAGTACATGCACACAATATGAATTTGAAAGAAGGGGGAATAACATATACCCACAAGATTATATCATTGTACCTGATCAGCGAGAAGAGTCACATTGGAGCCAGCAGCAAGAGCAACAACTCGGAACTTATCAGGATTCTCCGCAACTATGGCCAACGTCTTTTAGTTACACAAACAAAAAGGAAGAAACTGTTAACTACCAACAGATGAACATGTCAACTATAGTATTTGCTAACTAAAGTTAACACATCGCCCAAATAGATGCACCAAGCTCAAGAAAAACTCGAAAATGAATACTATCTGAACATGGTACATTTGCAAACTTTCATAAGTCTTTTCACAAGATTAGATCATTGTACCTGTGTTCCTACGGAACCAGTTGAGCCTATGATTGAGATGGGCTTTGGGCTATCCCATGACCTCCTCTCAGGTTCTGCGACAGCTCGGCCAGGCCAGGCGGGCAAAGGGCCCTGCTGCATAGAACAGCATGTCATTCTAAGGAAGGCTGCTCTTTTGTCCCTCTTTCGGAACGTGAAGTCCACGGCTGAAATAAGCAGAAGTCATGTTAATGTAAAATGACAAAGCAACACCACTAACCAAAGTTTCACTAGAATTAGGTCACTACATGGCAAAAAATCTTTCTGCTCTATGCTAAATAAACTTTATAAATTGAAGCCCTGAATAATTGCACTCTATCTATGTTGACCATTTATGTTATGGGTGGTTACATTTGCTGTTTCCTCATTCATGTGAACTCCCACCCAGTACATGTGCAGTGCACCAACCAAGCAATTAATTAGCCCAACAGTAAGCAGAGCAGTTTAAGATCCTCTGAATAATAATATCATGTCACTAGAAAGTAGGAGCTGGAATTGAATCCACCCACCGCACCATATATTCTTGGCAGGAACAAATGATATTGTTGGTAGGCTCAGTGTGCTCCGATGGCGTCCCAGCGGTGTTGTTTGGCTAGGTCGTTTGGCCCCTTTTTACGACAAATTC
>NC_057814.1:27750054-27768339 GCF_018294505.1 Triticum aestivum
TTTCAGAAAAATTTAAAAAAATTCTAGATTGTTGGCTGCGAAAGAGGTAGTACTGCCAACTGTCAGGAAAAAAGTCGGTTGCATCCATTTCAGAAATTTCATGGCTTTTGTCCAGGAAATGAAGTCATCCCAAGTTCTTTTCATAGGGAAACCCTGCCTTTTGAAAGACGTCCTCACCAAACAATTAGAGCAAGTATAATAAGGTGATGCAAGCATGCTGCAAGGATTAAAGTATTATAATTTTGCTATCTTGGATAAGAGAGAATCTGAAAACTGCCTCTTGCAGAAATATAGGAAAAGACTGCGTACTATAAATCCAAACTGGTCGGACCCTGCGTAAGCTGAAGCTACATGCACCGGGCTTCTTTTTTTTGGATAAGAGAGAATGGAATCCGGTTGTAAAGTTGCAGCACGGCCTCCAAGATATATTATGAGAGCGTATGGTGGATCATGTATTATAAAAACAATACTTCTAAGTAACTAGCTACTATACACGTTGACTATTAGTAGTACTGTACCAGCATCTACGTAGGGCCCTGGCCAGCCTTGTATGCTATGCACATAGGTACTGTAGCTACAGTCGACAAAGAAAAAACTCTCCGCGGTCAGGTAGCCCAGGGCCGGGCTAAGCTGCTGATTATTAGGTTGGCTATAATTGAAGGGGAACTTTATATAGCGGGTTACTCGTTATACTACCATGCTCTTAGGCCTCATGAAAGTAAAAGAATGCAACTTTACACCGACAACCCGCACAAATAAAATCTATATACTGACAGACTATCTTTGTTTTAGTGGCTGACACTGACATACTATATTTTTGTGTCGACACTGACAGACCATATTAACTATGTATATTCTCAAATCTTGAACCGCGAAAACGAACATGGCACATGAAAATATCATCTGACAGGAGATGACATTTTTGTATAAATTTACATCACCAGCAGCATCCTCACCACACCACCTTTGCATAGTGGAATTTAAAATCGTATGTCTAGCTAGTAGGAGCACTACATGACATACAAATGCAGTCACCTCGGAACTGACGAGTAATTACCTAAACGCGCCATACAACTCTACCACATGGAGTAAACAAAAAAACAGATGGAATCAACCAAAATGGGAGGAGATTAGCAAGAAAGAACTGGAGTACAGGAAGCCCGCATGGAAGGTAACCTGAAAATTAACATGCCGATCCCAGAAACAAGGAAGGAAAATTAGACCGGCAAAGGACCCAACCTTGACGGAGGTGGCGGAAAGCTCCACTCCTGGGGGACTCGAGAATGGCGGCGCCGGCGAGCTCACCGGGGAAGGAGACCTTGAGCGCCATCGCCGCCAACGACTCTGCTCTGATCTGTTTGTTTCCTCCGGGACAATGCTTTGCTCTGAGAGTGGAGATAGTGGAGGTGTGTGGGGAGTAAGGGAACGAGTGAGTTATATATGGCAAATTTTAGCATGCTCCCTCTTACCTCCCCTTTTCACATAAGAGTTAAGAGTTCATAATAGATCTGAGCCCTTGATTTGATTACGTAGTGGTCAGATTTACTATTAACTTCTTAGGAAGTGCTCGTTATATAAACAGAAAACGCGGGCTAAGCTTGTGTTATGTTCGCAGCTTACATAACACATGTAGAAAGCGTTCCATAACTTTGTACAGGCTGTTAAGCTTCTGGGTAAAGTTATGTTTTCTTTTGTTTACTCCACTACTCAATTTAGATCAAACAATTCAATAGTTCAACAAATATAGTTACCAACTTTTAATCTGAATACAACAAACAATGCAGCAATGAATCCAGTGAAACTAATTGTTCTAGTAAATTAAATAAACTTTAAAGAAATTGAAAACACTATCTCTCAGCTAGCTGTCAATGATGCTCAATAAGACCCTCCTTAGCTAATGATGGGAGACCACATCTTTAATCATCCAGTACACCTCAAGAAATGCTCGAACGTAGTTTCTGTGACACCGAAGCTTGACGATTGTGGAAACATTTTCGTACTGCATGGGGCTTGGCATATCCTAAACTTGGGCCTCGGTGGCCCGGACTGGCAGGCCTTGCCCGAAGCCCGACACTCGGGCCAGGCTCGAGCCTAAGATTCCCGCCTGTAGCCCAGCCGATAGCCCAGGAAAGGCCGGAAAAACATGTTTTTGGGGATATATCAAAAAATAGATAATACTCCGTCCATTCCACAATGTAGTGCGTCCGCGCTTTCTAAGATCTAAGTTTGACCGTACATTTAACCAACGAGACCGACTGCGGCGGGAGCAAAAATTATACCACTGGATTCAAATCGAAAATATGAATTCAGTGGTATAATTTTTGCTCCCGCCACAGTAGGTCTGATTGGTTAAATTTATGGTCAAACTTAGATCTCGGGAAGCGCGGGTGCACTACACTGTGGAATGGAGGGAGTATGATAATATAATCCCAAAATAGGTTTTTATTAATATTTTAAAATAAAAAAGTAGACATTTTGGGGCCATGGGGCCGGGCAGAGTCATGCTTGGGCTTGGGATTTTAGATCGGGCTTTGCAAAGCCCTGCCCAGACACAACCCGATCAATGCCTAGGTTTAGCATATCCCTCTCATCCTTGATAATCATGTAATGTGGATAACACATGTCATGATGATTGTCACAACATTCCTCCTCGACACTTTTTGCATCATGAGGAAATGCTTAAGTTTCCTGGTCTAGGGATTAGAAATTGACTTCACAAATGTTGACTAACAGAGATATATGCTACCGACTAGATAGTAGTCTTGGTCATACTGATGGCCATTCGCTATGAGGTTGCATGGTGAAGTACCACCTGCTAGCCTAGCAAACATATAAGACCTCTTCAAGACATTGATGAGCCAACCCAAAGTAGCAATCCCAAATCACAAATCCTCCGAGGCAACCGCTTCCAAAATAATTGTTGGATCATGTCAATGCCGATGGATTGGCACGGGCTATTCTTCCACCTTAAGTGCACAAAGCCAACACTGCCAAGCATTCAAGGCTAGCCTCTTACGGCATGAATTGCTAGAAGCATCATCATGTTCTCGGGATTGGATGCTCACAGATATCGCTTTCTATATACCCTAACCACAACATGATCGAATACTTTATTTGTCATATCTATAGGAGTGCCATATGCAATCATCCCAAGTACCACGAATAGCTTCTGGAAACAAGAAAAACCCACCATACCGGCATCATTTATTTTTGCTGGAAAAGCAGTTCATTGGCTTTCATATCATCCGCAATTCGATGGAATAACCATCCAGTCATGAGGAAGTGTCTGCGAAAAAGGTGGCAAGGTTGGCCTATCGCTACTCCAAAGTTCTCGCATGCCGCGATTGCGAGAAAGAGAGTAGGCCGGACATGAGCTGCCCATACGTTTAGTCTTCAGAGGGTTGGACCCAGATACAACGGTTGCATAGTGACAAAATTACCCTCAGCTTAAACAAGCAGGTGACTAGCGGACCTAGAAATCCGGTGAAGCCAAAATTAATCAACGTTTCACCAAAACGTTGGCCCTCATTATTGAATCCCTGTAAATTTTGAACAGTGAAGAATTTTGAATGCCTACAGTATTTCTTCAAATGGTCAAATTAACGACTTTTTTCCATTTTGAGGCCAAGCTAGTGTATCCCTTGAAAATAGAATGTAAGTAAGCAACGTGGAATGTACTATACCTACATATTAACTCAATCATTTATCAACTATACGCACTTTGCCAAACAAACCAAACAACAAACTAGTTAACCATATCTAATAAATCAAAGTGGGCCTCATGGCTAACCAAATTTACTTTAGTCCTAAGCAAATCGTAGGGGGGGGGTACCATGGCAGTACATGAACCAAATTGAAGATAACTACCGATAAGAAGTGAATAAAATCGAAGCTAACTACCTGCAGATAGGAGGAAGGTAGTAGGTGAAGCAAACCTTGGTATCATGGCAGGAGATGCATGTGCGCGATGGCAGGTTGGGAGAATGGCTGGCGCAATGGTGTCGACGATAGGGATTTGGGGAAAATTGAAATCAAATTGGTTGGAGATTAATTCGCATGTTGCCCATGTTGTGGACCCCATCATTGACATGCATGGAAGGTCTTGACTCTCGAGCCATAGCGAATAAGATCAACTGGCGGGCGCGGGGTAATGCCAACCAGAGTTGTGCCACACTAATGGCGGGTATTTCCTGCCCCAGACCACTGTTTTTCTTTTTGCAATATTTTTGTGATCCTAGTGCTCTATTATTCAATGGGTAGATTTTTGTTCCTACTGTTTTGCGGAGTTGAATTTAGTATGTTACTCGAGCCATCTGTATCATTATCATTTTGTGGGTTCGTTTAATATTAAGAACTAAATGAATTTCTAGCCATTAACATGAGAAACTGCTCTTCGATTGAAAAAAAAACATGTAAATGAGGTATGAAAAGGATGAAACTTTGCATTGTCACATTATATGACCCCCGTAGGGTGTGGTCAAAATTTATGAGTGTTACAAGAAAAACGTGATGCACTTTGTGTAGAAACTAAAACGTTCTCCCACGAAGTATCATAGTTTCGAACAGAAATAGTGGACTTTCATATCACTAAATCATTTATAGCATTTCCTTTCAAACTTCTTTTATGTTTAATATACACCATTTAAAAGTGCCATACTCAAATTTGAGACAAATGAATCTTTGCCATTTTGTGGATTGGTTTACTATTTTTAAAACACTAAATGAATTTCAATCCATTAAAAAAGCAAAATGTTATTTGATTCAAAATAACATGCAAATTAGCTCTGAAAAAGATTAGACTTGGTGTGTTGTCATTATTTGACCCTTTCGGGTGTGGTAAAAATTTAAGAGTGCTACAGGAAAAACTGGATGCACTTCGTGTACAAACTGAACACTCTCCGACTAAGTATCAGTGTTTCGAACAGATACCACGGACTTTGTTACATAACTCGGTTTTTTACTTCATTTCCCCTTGAAACTTTTTTTTACGTTTAATACACAACATTCAAGAACTATTTCCCAAATTTGGACACGTTTTTAGTTGGTTTGTTATTTTTAAAGTATTAAATGAATTTCTAGCAATTAAAAAGAGCAAAATGCTCTACAATTCAAAATAACATGAAGATGAGGTTTAAGAAGGATGAAACTTGGCATGATGTAAATATATGACCGCTACTGGGTGTGGTAAAAATTTGAGAGTGTTACGGGGAAAACTGGATGCAGTTCGTGTACATGCTAACACTCTCCAGTGAACTATCAGGAGTTTGAACGAAATCTATAGACTTTGATACATAACTCAATTGTTCTACATCATTTCCCCTGCAAACTATCTTATGTTAATACACCACCATTCAAAGTGTCATTCTCAAATTTTGTCACCTTTTGTGTTGGTTTGTTAGTCTTAAAGCTTTAAATGAATTTCTAGCTATTGAAAGGGGCAAAATGTTCTTTGATTCAAAACAACATGAAAATAGCGCTGAAAAGAATGAAACATGGCATGGTGTCATTATATTGCTTATACGTCTCCAATGTATCTATAATTTTTTATTGTTGCATGCTATTATATTATCAATCTTGTATGCTTTATATAACATTTTATATCATTTTTTGGGAACTAACCTATTAACTCAATGCCCAGTGCCGGTTCCGGTTTTCTGCATGTTTTTGATTTACCAGAAAATCCATACCAAACGAAGTCTAAACATGATGAAACTTTTTGTCGATTTTTTCTGGACCAAAAGAGACCCCAGAAGCTTCGGGATGACACCATACGACAGAAGACAGAGCGACAAGGCAGGGGTAGGGCGTGCCTAGGTGCCTTGTGTCCCACAGTGGCTCCGTTTGCGCTCATTCCAGTGCTATAAATTCCTATATTTCTAGAAAACCCCTGTACCAAGTCCCAAAACAATTTTTACACCGCCGCAAGGCTCTATTGTTCCGCGATCGAATCTCTAGGCCTCCGCCGGTACCTTGCCAGAGGGGAAAACCATTGGGAATGCTATCTTCATTGACGTGGCTGCATTCCCAAAGATGTGTGATTAGTTCCCACTGGACTTGCGGGTAGGGTTGGAATTCGAGCCGAGTCGAGACAACTCGGCTCGACTCGCTAGAGCTCGTTTCATTAACGAGCTAGCTCGACTCGACTCGTTATTATGATGAGCTCAATTCCAAGATTGGTTCGACTCGTATAACTCGCGAGCTGGCTCGTTTAGCTTGTTAAGCTCGTTAAAGATATGAACATAAAACCATCAAATATTATAGAAATGATTATGTATATATTAAACATATATATCACTAAACAATAGTAATTTCCTTGTAACGCATGAGTCTCCTAGATGGCTGGGCCTTCAACGGCTAGGCCTTGTGTTGTGAGCCTGGGACATAGGGTGCTGAGTGACTGATTTTTTTTGTATTGGGAGTGGCTGATCTTTTGTACCGAGCCTAACGAGTTACACAAGTACTCGTGAGATTGGCTCGTTTAACTTGGTCTATAAATGATCTTAAACTAAAGCTCGGCTCGACTCGTTATTCTTCGAGTTTGAGTCGATTCGAGCCAAGTCACGAGCTACTCGTTTAGCTCGCGAGCTTTTTTTTAGCCCTACTTGCGGGTCCATAGCAGTAGCTAGATCGATCTCTCTCCCTCTCCCTCTCTCTCTCTCCCCCCCTCCCTCTCTTGGTGTTTCAATACCATGATCTCATCTGAGATCAATCGGATCTAAACTTTTGTGGTGTGTTTGTTGACAAACGGTGAATTGTGGGTTTATTATCAGATTATTCATTGAAAGTATTTGAGTCTATAATGAGATTTATTATATGTGATTTTATAGCCTTGTTCCGATCTATCTATCCCTTTTGGCCAATTTGATTGACTTATCTTCAGTGGGTGAGGTGCTTGGTAGTAGGTTCAATCTTGCGGTGTCCTTACTTTGTGACAGGAGGAGTTGCAAGGCATGTATTGTATTGTTGCTACTAAGGGTAAAACGACGGGGTTCGAATATATTATTAGGTCTTACTTTGTCTACATTATGTCACCATGCTCCAGGCATTACTCTGTTTGTTATGAACTTAATACCTTAAGATGCATGCTGGATAGGGGTCGAGGGGTGGATCAATAGTAGTAGGTGTCTGTAAGTTTAATGGTCTACTTGTCTTAGACTTAATGCCTATAAAGTAATCATGCCATAAAGAATCATCATAATTGCACACTATTCTGTCAATTTCCCAACAGCAATTTGTTGACCCATTGTTGCCATGCTCATGAGAGAGATGCGTCTAGGGAACGCTATGGCCTCCGGGTCCATTCAATTTATATTTACTAAAACCTTAAAAATACCTTGTTGCAATTTATTACTTTTATTTTCCTTTTTTATTGTATCTATCTATCAGACCAGATTTAATCCATGCAATTGGCGAGAACGAGGGGATTGGCAACCCGTTTGTTGCCATTAGGTGCAAGCATTTGTTTGTGTGTGTGCAGGTACCATTTATCTTGTCCATGTGGTGCCTCCTATTGGTTCGATAAACCGTGGTTCTAAATTGAGGGAAATACTTTTTTGCTACTACACTACTTCGCCCTTCTTCTACAAGGAATCCCAACGCCTATCACAAGTAGCAAAAGAATTTCTGGCGCCGTTGCCGGAGAGGCTTCACCTGACAAGTCCAGGTTCCTTCCCTCACATTAATCAATTTGCTTGTTTTACTTTCTTTGCCAATTGCCTTTTTATTTTCCTTCTCGTTCTCATCTCCCTCTACTTCTCTAAAAAATTAAAATACCAAAAACTTGTTGTGTCACCATTTTTGCTTGTGTTTCCATGTGCCTTCTATTTGTTTGCTAGATTGCAATTATGATAATCAAACACTAGTGGAAATGCGATCAGGATAAGTTCTTTGAAAGAAAGGATGGAGTTGAGTGCACCTAACTATCTTTATGAAGTTTTTCTTAGAAACTATGAATCTAAAAATTATTATGTGGTGATGAAAGAAGAAATTTATAAAATGATTCATGATGGTTCTTTGAATGAAAAGCATGATTGGAGTGATGTTAATATAAGTTATATGAATGTCAGCCGTGCTAATGATCATGATTGGGGTGATAATTATGTGTTGGGAAACATAGTAGAAAACAAAAAATCGCCATATGCACACCCAGGAACAATATGAAGATGCATAACGGATTGTGATGAATGATCATTACCGACTCTGGGAGTGCAGCAGAAGTAGACGAATCATTGTAGATCGTACTTGGAGTCCCTCGAATGTTGATGATGATGCCGCGAACCACCCTTGAACGGAAGACCGAAAGCACGGCCTCTCCACAGATTGCAAGTGTACATGCTTCATGATCCAGCAGCGCTTCACCGTCCAGAGCTAATCGTTGCTGGAGAATTAGAGGGAGAAGAAGAGAACCGCATAGGGCTTCTCTATTATGAGGATTAGAGAGAACAAGAACTAGATCTAGTCTAGATCAAGCTAGACGAGAACTAGATCAAGAGAGAACTTGAGGAGGCTTCAAAACTTATGTTCTAGGGGCTAGCCCTGCCCCTCTATTTATATGTTGAGCCCTAAGGTCGTAACTTGGGGAGGGAGCCTCCCCAAAGTCGGTTTGGAACAGAAGGAAGAGTCCTCCTCAGATTCCAGTACAAAACGCCAAGGACCCTGCGCCTGGCCCAGAACCAGAGGCCAAGGACCCTGGCGTCTAGCCCCTGCCCTTCACAAAACTCCTTTTGCACTAATATTAGACCTCATGGGCCTTATCCCTTGGCCCAGCCAAAGTGTCCTTGCACCAGAACATATCTGGAAACATCCGAAACTATTTTCGAACTCTCTCAAAACTATCTCTTATATTCCCAGAACTATTATGAGAATATTTTCTCATAACTCTTGCTTCACTAATACTTAGCAGATCATGATTCCCTTAAGCTTGTGACCCTGTAGTTTTGGTAAAACATAAACATGAACGAAACCCATTCGTTCAATGATCGGTAGTGAAACCATGGACATCCATATCGGTCCCTATGATTACACGAATGATATTCGAGTGAACCTTTGGTTATCATGTGATGTTGCCTTTGCTTCGCGGTACTTTAGAAAACCCGGTGTGCATTGGTATGCTCTTGAGTCATCACCATGCTCACTATACTGTTGATCCCATTACCGGTTTTGTTCTTATTTCTCGTTGATGTGTTCCGACATCCCCGTGACTTAGTCACCTGTCTCTGGCCAGATGATGATTGAAGTCGTCACACCGAGAGGGCCGTAAAATATCTCTCCATTACCGGGGGAGCAAATCCCACTCTCGAGCTATCTGGTCACTTGTCAAACGTTTCGGTGTGTCTGAAAGTTGTCATTATGATCACCTTGTTACAGATGACGTTTGAGCAACCCCAAAGCCCACCATCCGGTAGGAAGTGACCGAAACAGTCTCATGGTCTGAGGAACTAAAACACATGCTAACACTCCCTGTTATAACAGATTATTTCAGACAATATAATCACATAGTATAACAAACAAGTATTGGGTCGATTCAATATATGATCGTTATTCTAACGTCATGCCCTCAATGTTGTTTTAGGACTATCATTACACTTAGCGATATCCTAAGATCCAGAAAATGTGATCACCTAAGAACACTTGAGCCAGTCTTAGAGGCGAGACGGGGAACCTATTGTTGCCTTTTAACAATCCACATGTGCATATGAGTTTTCCAAAGAATCCCATATTCCAGGATCATAGCAGTTATAGTTTGGAATATAAACTCTTAACTATGAATATGGAAATATAATAATATAATATTATTGCCTCTAGCAAATATTTCCAACAGTCTCCCACTTGCACTAGAGTCAATAATCTAGTTAGCACTTTTAACTTTTACACCAATGGCAATCCGGTTTCAGTCCATGCTTTGCCTGTGGAGTTGTGGTATAGACTTCATCCTATGAATCTGACAACTTCAGATCCGCATGTATCATTTGCATTTATCATTTATCATGCTTTCACAAGAATCCATAATTTGTGTGAAACTGGCTTTGTATATATATTGAATCACTGGTAGAACCTTTGATTCCATAGACTGAGTTATGGAACCACTATTAAGAATAGTATTCCAATGATACAATCATCTAGAAACCATATCAAGCTCATAAATGAACTTTCGATTCATCACCCTTCATTTTTGCTTCTAAAGCAATAATATACTTAGCCTTCTACTATAGAATTCACCACAGTAACTTTCTTGGACCAATTCCAACTTACTGTGCCATCATAAATCACTTTTAGTTTGAAATCAAAAAATCACTTGGAGCACATATGAAGATTTTATCGATGTACTACTTACGACGAGCCTTCATTGATGTAAATCCTTACAACAATCTCTTCATTTGCTCCGTGTGTGAGAAACATGTCATTAATTCTTAATGACCTTTTCATTGTGGTCCTATGATCAACAATTTGATCATACTAGTAACTTTTACTTACAACTTACTTGGAGTACTGGAAATATCTGGTTGTTTACATACCATGCAATGTGTGGTTGAAATCATATTTTGCTCATTAGTATTTCAGGATACTGACTCCTTCCATGTGACATTGACAAGAAACCCTTATTGACATTTTTCATACTAAACTACTTTAGTATTATGTCAATATGCATTTTGGCTATGTCTGATTAGACACTATTATCTCCATAGATCAGTATGTCTAATACCAAGACTATTCATTGCCTAAGTATTTTATTGAAAAACTAGTTTCAATAAAGTCTTAATCTGTGTCAAGAAATTTACATAACTTGCAATCAATAATATATCATGTACATATAGTGTTTAGAAATAGTATCAAGCTCCCACTTACTTTCTTGTAAATACAAGCATCTTCGCTTTACTCGATGAAATCAATTTATTTGACCATTTCATCAGTACGAAGATTCCAACTCAACTATGCTTGCTTCAGATCATTATAGGATCTCTTGAAGTTTGCATACTTACTAGCATCCTCTGGATCGACAAAATTACCTCGGATCATATCAAATATGCAACCTTGGTTCTATTTCCATCTAAATGGGAATCATTTTGACATCAACATATTTTATCTCATAATTGAAATATTTAATAATTTCTAGTTTAACCCGAACTGAGTTTAAGTATTGCTATTATGAGACAATCTCGTCATAGTCAATTCTTTGATCTTGTCATAAACTATTTGCAACAATTCAAGCACTATGAAGCATTTTTATCTTTGTCAATTTATAGATCCATCACTACACTTTAGACTTCAAGTCTTTCAGAGGGCCTATCAAGTTCTAAACTTGAATTATCTGTATGGATACTATCTCGGATTATTTTGGTGTATAGCCAATTCCGGAGTCAACGCTTCTCTGTGTATTATAGGTTCGTTGTTTGTTTCAACAATATTTCGTTTGCATACCTTGAAGGTCTGTACGAATTTTCCAACCTATAGTTCAGCTGCATGTACGAATTTTCCAACCTATATCCTATGTAGAGGCTTCTATAACAGTCGCGGTAAGAAATTTTAGAACCACTTCTAGCATTTCTTTTCTTTGACTTGATCACGAAGATTCTATAATCTCGCCGAATTGCAATGTCCTCCTACTCACCCTTTTCTAGAAAATATTTTCTTCAAAATTTCCGCACTCTCTAGCAAAACACTTTGCCTTGGCGTAGTGATAGAGGAATACCCAACTATTTGGGATAACCTACAAAGTAGCACTTATTTCAACAAATTTGATTGCACTCTTTTCAGTGTAAAAAGCCATGGTCTCTAAAGCATCACTCTAAAAGTATATTGGCGGAACAATCAATGTCATCTCTGATCTCACCATGTCAAACATAGCTTGATTACATCTACTCCACATAGTCTACCCTTAGTGGTGTTTCTAGGAGGTGCAAGCTATAAAATTATTTAATAGCTCATTGGAACAATCGCTAATTTTTTAACTCAAATATTCTTTTATGCAATTCAATTGTAGAAACACAATTTTCTTGTTACAATAATTTCTACTTCATTCTGAAAATATTTTTGAAACATTTCAAAAGATCCAAATTTATGTCTCAATTAGTAAATATAAATAGCTACTTGAGTCATCATTGAAGATAGATAAATCAACTGCTTGCAACAACACTTATTGGACTACATACATCAATATGCATATTTCAATTATTTTTGTTGCTCGTTCTTTATGGCCCATTAACGGTATTTTAGTTTACTTCACTATTTGGATGAATGTTGCAAGTGTCACATGATTCATAATCATATGACTCCAAAATTCATCACTATGGAATCTTTCCATGCTTGTTTCTCCAATGTGACTAAATGCAGTGCCACACACATATGTGGTATTTTTAGTCTTGCGACATTTGCGTCAGTGTTATGGATGTTCAATCCTATCATCAATATTCATAACTTACATCCTATTCTCAATAGGAGTATGGCCTTTTGTTCATAACATCGAACAACTTTTGTTATCTCGTGAACAACCTCCTTGCAACTTCTATGCAATGGGATAGAGTGTACAAAAAATCTAAAATGAATTTATGATAATAAATATAGAGGAAATACACTGATGGAAATATTTTAACCTTATTATTTGTTGGGTCATTTAGGCCGTTCAAAGTTTCTTGCATCCATTCGCAATAATATGCAATTGAGTCGATATCCTTGCGATCAACCTTTTAATCACAATACCGAAGAATTAGTGATCAACAAATTGATCATATTTTCCAAGAACTACACTTTACTTGACCAAATGTTTCTACATCTATAACTCGTATGCCATTCATACCTGAGCTGGAAATTCCTGTCTTCTTTTCTTTATGCCTTTTTTACTTTATGGTGTTACTTTAATATTTCTCTCACTCTCAAAAGAAAACATCAACTTTAAGTTTAGCGTGAACCCTGAACTTCCCTAGGCGTGTAAGCCTCATTACATCGTTTGGTTTTGTTCTTTCTCTAGAAGTTCTTACCGTCAACATATGACTAGTGCTCTTCTGGATCTTATGCATTTCGGTCTTAAACATAGTTGAATGCTTCACTAGAAATTGCAAACAAAACACTTCTTTAGATATCGCATATCTTTTAGTCTTTGTTTGTTTCTGAAAACAATTTTTCAGTTCCAAGAATATCACATAACTATCCCAAACATTTTAAAGTCTAGGTTTCTCGGAAGCAAGTAGATCGTAATGCAATTCTAGCTTTTCTATCGAAGGACGCGAGTCCCATCATCCATAGCATCAGCAACAGAGTATTGTAAATATGCAGTAGGACAAAATCCTTCTTGGCACTTTTAGAGGACGATCATCTCAAACATAAAGTTTCAACCAGATAAATAACATCCAATCAATTTCAACAACAAAGGTGGAACTGTGAGCCATAATCCTACAACTATAATGCAAACTACACATAGACATTGTTCATAATTAATTTGCACTAGTTATTAAACTTAATTAATACATAATAGTGCTCTCACTCAAATCAGTATCTCTCATAATTGATAATGAGTGATTCAAGATCCCGCCTAGTTCTCAGTCATTGATGTGGATATCACAGATGACGAGAATTTTGACCGGTGGGCAAACTTTTTCCGATCATATCTACATATGACTCTTGTTCATCTTTCGATGCTTCGTGCTCCGAGCTCGGAACGATTCTGCTAGAACTTCAAGACAACTGAGTGCTATCTGCAAGCATGGTCTGACCATCCTCGTCTTACATCTCATGTCCCGTTTGTGCTCATGTGTACATGACCCACTCCGGAACGCTACATGTTATAGATGGTTGCAACACTGGGGAGAGCACATTTTAACTTGATATTTACTATGAGAAATCAGCCTAATAATTGACTGCATGCAATCAAATGGTGCAAACAACAAAGGGATAAACATCTCACTCAATTCATAATAGCATGATATGGTATAGCCCTGGACGCCGGGGGTTCTCCATGATCGTCTTCAATCTCTAGTTGAAGCGACATGACAGCCAATATTTTGTTGCCGTGGCAACCATTTCAAAAATGTTGCCGTGGCGGCAATCTCAGAAAATGTTGCCTTTGCGTCCGTTTCAGAAAACGTTGCCGTGGCACCAAAATTTGAAGTTCCGTCGTTGCACAAACTTATAGTTCCTCGTCCCGCGCCTGGGTACACCTTCTCCTCGTTGTGGTCCTCCATGTACGTCTTGCCACCACTACCTGTAATCTATCTCTATGATATTAACATTAAGGTGGCAATCTCGTGGCTCCAGCCATCATGCCGTGACGCGCAGCCACTTTAACATTACAATATACTACAAGGGATGCAGTCGACCAAACAACACGAAAAGGTAAAAAAAATATGATGTTTGTAGCGGGACCCTATTTAAGCATGATCTTGTAGAATGCTATTTACAGAGGAATATCCAGCCCACATGGTGTAAGCTGAGCATCTTCACTAAGTGCAACACTCGGCAAGAGGTTGCTGAGTATATTTGGGGCTTTGCAGAGTATTTTTGATATTATTATTTTTGCGGGTATAGTATTTTTTGATAGTTGACATGCATATAATAATTTTTCTGTAGTGTAATCATAGATGTGAATAAAGCTAGAAATGTCCAAGGTATTTCCATCATCTTGGTAATCTATGTAAATTATCACTCAAAAGATGACTGAAGTTTTAAAATGGAGAAGGATTGGTTGTCTTAATAAACGCTTCGAACACTCCAAACCATTTATTTACCGGCTTAATTTGCTTGTTTCAAGCCAGAAGCACCTCCTCGGTGAGCCAATTCAACCTTGTACACCTCCTCGAGCACCATGTGGCCGCGGACAAGCATATTTTGCTCGAGGAGTGTAGGTGGCAATTGGGAAATTCGTCGATTCCAGTGGTGAATATAACAAGAAGTCAGGCTGCACATAATTTGCCACTTGAAGCACTTATGTCCATCAATTTCAATATTTATTATGTTGTAAAAATGAACTGATTTGTATATGGTTAGCCTTTTTTATTAGGATGGTCATAATGGGAGTAACTTAGCTAGTAACATAGCGTTTTTCAAAACAAATTTGCTTATGTGTCACATAGTTAATGAGGAGAGAGATATTTAGAGTAACATAATATGTTACTGTAACATAGCGTTTTTTGAGAAAAAAAATGAGTCTACAAGCTAATAAATGAAGCCACATATGACACTAGTACTATGTTGCTTTGCACTATGAAGGTAATAACTTAGACTAATGTCATATGCATGACACTAATATAAGTTACTCCCCGTCATGACCAGCCTTATGGCGTAGTCTAACCATGTGTGGCTGAATTATTCAAACTTATTAGATCTGGACTCGGGCTTTTCTTAATGCCCATGTATTTATTCCATCTTGCTCACGCAATAATTTCACAAATCAGTGATTTCTATGAGATCCGGCGATCCCGGACACTATGTCAAACAAGTAAGAAAAGAAAAAACAAATCAGGCTGCAAATACACTGCGCCTTCATGCACTTGGTTCGACCAAATCGATTCTTTATTCTAATTTACAGTGAAATGATTCGTCTCTGACAGGTTAGACTTCTTAATTATAATTCAGTCTAACCTTGTCGGAATTGCATCTTTCTAAATCTGAACATCGACTCAGACTCACACATTAATAACTGCACGCATTATTGTTTTCAATCGAGATTCGAGACACCGGCAATGACGCAGGCTAGTTATAGTGAGGTGTAACTTAAACTAGCGTCTGCGTATGGGAAAATACGAAGGAGAACCTGGTACCAGCGCATCCTATATGCAAAAAAATAGTAATTGAAAAAAATTGAACAAAATTCAGAATATGTTTTGGTATCAAACATGATTAAATATTGTAGTCGTATAAAAAGAATCGTCAGAGAAAGACCTTTGTTGTATCCTGGGTCGAAGATTCGGTAAAAAAAAGCTATATACAAGTACTATACACACTATATTGTCGTTATAAACTTCTTTTTTTTGCCATGAAGTCAATAGGAACCATTTCTTGTCCAAACTTTTTATACAAGTACAATACCTGATCATGTTTGATTCTAAAGAAGATTTGAAAGTTTTTGAACTTTTTTTGAATTACTTTTTTTGGCGCATATAGGGTGTGCGGGTACCCGAGAGCAACAGTTCCCGTCCCATGCATATGGCACTAGTTTATGTTAGTACCTTCATAGTGCAAAGTAATATAAAAATAGTATCATAGATGATTGCATTTATTAGATTGTAGATTCATTTTGCTTTCGATTGCGTTATGTTACTCTAAACACCTTTCTTCTTATTAACTACATGCCATAAACTATTTTTCAAAAAAATACTACATGCGATAAACATGTCTTAAAATGCGTTGTGTTACTAGTAAAGTTACTCTACATCGATTTTTTTTATTCTGATGTAAATTGAAATGATTCGTTTACGGGTGATTAGACTTTGTAATTATTATGTGATCTAACATTGATGAATCGAATCTTTCAGACGTACTAGGTGCTACTCCTCCACTTGCATGTTTATTAAGCTGAAAGTAATTTTGTCACTTTGCAACCTTTTTATCTGGGTCCAACCGCCCGGAGACCAAACCCGTGGGCTGCTATCTCCGGCTGGCGGCTACAATGGCTCTGTCGATAGCAAATTAAATGATGCTGCACGCGCCCGCTGCCCGCCAAATGCGGCGGTGGTGGAGCCGGCCCACGACGATGTCGGCATGGGTTTCGATCCCTCCGGCATTGGTCCGATTGAACACTGGTTCTTTTGGCGTCTGTCCCCTCCTCAACTTCTTCTTGCATCTCTAACGCTGGCCTATAAATTCTCTTGCATCCGTATATGGACTGGGTTGCAAGTCCGTCGATATGGATGCGGGAGGCGGTCATTCAATGTTGTCTGCATACATTTCGAATTGCATTTTAACAGACCGGGCAAAATTTATGTAAACATGGCAGATTTTCATATAAACTGAGCACATTTGTTATAATTCAGACATTTTTCATATAAATCAGACAAAATTCATTACATTTTGGACAATTTTTAACTAAACCATATTTTAAACCTAATCTAAATGATCGCCGGCGCCCGTTCCTCATGCTCGGCATGAGCCCCGAGAACTGAAGCTCCGGTTGTTGACTTCGCCTTCTCCAGTTCCGCCTCGGCGCTCTCTAACTCTGCGTCCGCAGCCTCCACCACCGCAGCCTGAGCGCTAATCAGCCTATTAAGCCCGCCAAGCTTGGCTTTAGCGGAGGGGAAGAGCGGTAGCCTTCTTGGGACCCGAGCGGCGGTGACCAACCATGCACTACTTTTTGTCGCTGCGGTGGAGCTCGCAGACGTGCCGGCTTCGTGGTCGTGGCGGCGGGGCGTGGCCTTGGCAGAGCCAGCGATGTCATTCTCGTCGCTCTTGCCGAACACCTCATCCGCCACCTTGCCCATCTCGTTATAGGCGGCATGTAGTTCCACCTGATAATGGCAGTACCACCAGTGGTCACGACAGATGTCGCACGCGGAGCGGTGGGACTCGAGCAGCGCCGCCTGCTCCGCCATGCATGTCTGTGTCCGGCGCGATGGCCGTGCAAGCGGCGAGATGCTCCTCCGCTTGCCGGTGCTCGTCGAGGAGACAAAGGTTTTAGGCCTGTTCGGCCTGCGCCTCCGGAACTTGGCCTCCCGCTCCTCCCGCACCATGTCCATATAGTGGGAACATGCCTCGTCGATGGTGATACCGGGAATGCACCGGCGAGGAGGGTGTGGTGCTGGTTCGTCCTCGGCCATGTCCTGCATTGGGACGTCGCGGCGTCCATCTGCCTGCCGTCCTGCCAGCCGGCAGCAATGGCGGCTATCTCCTTCTTCTGCTTGGACGAGAGTCCGTCCCAGAGGGCTTTGAAGCACGAGTAGGGCATGGTGGGCGTGGTGCGGAGAGGAGAAAGGGACCAGAGAAGAATCATTGTGGCTATGACCGGGGTTGTAGTTTATATAGCGGGTGGAAGGCAATGATGGGCGGCGGACGGATGGACGGGTGGCGCCGGGGTAGATTTCTCGGCAAGCGCATGTCATTATTGTAGGGCGACGGACGACCATGGTGTCGTTTGAACGCAGAGCAGTCGCGTGCATCGGAAAGCGGCGCGGGCGGCGCTCTCTCGGCCGGCGCGCCACTTCAATGTCGGCGGCAGTGAAAGGTCGTGTCGGCTTTGGTCGGGCATGAATGTGGTACTGCTGCTCTGGAGCGGCGTTGACCGTTTTCGACGCGAGGCACGCGCAAGCGAGGGAGGGGGTTTGGGTGGACCAGGGCAGTCAAAATCAGATGTGGCACTGGTCC
>NC_057814.1:27768646-27780998 GCF_018294505.1 Triticum aestivum
GCGTCCGGATCATACATGTCTGCGTTGGATGGCAAAACAAGTCCGGACCGCACGGTCCGAACATATGCGGGTGGGGTCCGCGTCGGAGATGCCCTTAGCTGTCTTCCCTAGTTTTTCGGTTTCTAAGCTAGTTCATCTATAATTAGTCTAGAATCTCAAATGAAGGAAGTGGCCTATAGGGGAAAGAGCGAAGTGGGCGGCACATGCGTGAAGCCTCCAAAAAACACAGGCCCTACATCGAGAACTGCAACCGCACTTTCCGCATATCTCTGTTAAAAAAGCCAGTCGCACGTTCTCTATGCTCATCTCAACGCAACATTGGGTCGACGGCCAAGGGTGCACTATGTGGATCGATGCGATCTTGGAGGCACTTGCTCTTTGATTGTACTATATGTGACACTATGCATGGGAGATAGCAGACCCAGACTTGGTTAAAGCAATGAACAGAACTACAGAGCCATATGAAAATCGACATATTTTCTCACCGCTAGATTCTGTACCGCATGCTGATTTCGTGACCATTTTGGTTACACTTTGGGCCATACGGGATTGAGCAGTGCTAGAGAGACGACGGCTATGTGCACAATTTCTGCACGATAGATAAAAGCATCCATTATTTTTTTCGTTTCAATTTTATCGGATGTCCCCGAAGGGACGATAAAAGCATCCATTAGATCGCATTATGCTAGAAATCAACACGAATCGTCAAAAAATCAACTCTAAACTGTCGTGTGCAGCTTAGAGGGTGTTTGTTTCAAGGGACTTATTGGTTTAGGGACTTAAAAAAGTCCGTATAAGTCCCATCTAAACCAAACAGGAGGGACTTATAGGGACTTATTGGGGTCATTTGGGACTTATCCAAAAAGACTCTCAGGGAGGAACTTATTGGGACTTATCGATCTGGACGCACCTACCCCGCATCGCCCCACACGAACCCCGCCCCGCTCGTTCCCCTCCTCCTCGCCTCGCTCCTTCCCTGCCTCGCCCCAATCGCCGCCGCTGCTCGTTCCCCTCCTCCTCGCCTCGCTCCTTCCCTGCCTCGCCCCAATCGCCGCCGCCATGGCCGATGAGGAGGACGAGATCCCCTTCTTCTCTCAATTCCCCTCGTCTCAACAGACATCCGAAGGCTCATCCGCCGGTGCAAATCTCGGGAGGGGAATGGGTTTCTTGGATCTCAACAGCAACGTCGACGGCTTCCCGGAGTTGGGCTCGTACCAGCAACTCCTCTTCGACCAGGGTTATGTGAACAAGTGTTTTATCAACTTATAAGTCCCTGTAAACAAACAGGCAGGGACTCGGGACTTATAAGTCGATGTAAACAAACAGGTAGGGACTTATGACTTATAAGTTGGGACTTAAAAAAGTCCTATGACTTATTAAACAAACAGGGCCTTAGTTCTATATGGGACTCAAGGCGCACGGAGATACATGATCATGATTCATGAGTTCCAGAGCCCCCGGTCTACCCATCTTTCTATCCAAAGTTACATGGTTGGTCCTCAGGCATCACATAATCATACTCCTGCTCAGAAACAACTGGTTCATGCTTTCGGTATAATGCTTTTGAAAGCAGGATGTCGAGTCAACCAACACCGAGTAAAAGCGAAGTATGTTTGGGGTGTTGCAGATTATTTCTGGTACTCGGCGTATAATAACATCCCTATAGTGTAAATCATACTCCCTCCATCTCACGTTTTTTGACACTACATTAGTGTCAAAAAACATCTTGCATTATGGGACCCAGGGAGTAGATGTGAATAAAGCTACAAATGTCCAAAGTATTTCAATCGTCTTTGTAGCAAATCTTGGTAATCCATGTAAACTATCACTCAAAACATGACTTAAGCTTTCAAATGGAGAGGAGTTGGTTACGTCTTAATAAACGCTTCAGACTCGCCAAACCATTTATTTTTACCAGCTTAATTTGCTTGTTTCAAGCCAGAAGCACCTCCTTGATGAGCCTATCAACATTGCGCATGGACCTTCCGCCATGCCGTGCAGAGGCCACAGCACTCTGGCGAAGCTCCAGCACGCGTCGTCGCATCTCACGCCCCTGCTCCCCCTCCATGGCCTCCCGTATCATGGCCTCCACCTCGGTCCTCCTCACGTCATCCCCAATCTCCATACCGATGCCCCACTCCGTACACTTGAAACGGCAGTTGGTCTGCTGCTCCGCGAAGAAGGGCCAGCACACCATCGGCACGCCGCCGCAGATGCCCTCCAGTGACGAGTTCCAGCCAGAGTGCGTGAGGAACACCCCTACGGCCTCGTGCTCCAGCACCTCCTGCTGCGGGCACCACGTCGACAGCATGCTCCGCCCCTCAGTTGCCGCATAGAACTCCGGCGGAAGTGCGGCCTTGACGTCGCCCTTGACGAGGTCAGGCCGCACGTTCCATAGGAAGGCATAACCAGTGTTGGCCAACCCCCACGCAAACTCCAGCATATGCTCCTTGGACATCACCGTGGTGCTCCCGAAATTGACGTGCACCACGGAGCGCGGCGGGCGGCCGTCGAGCCACCGGAGGGGAGCATCCTGCTCCTTCCACAGGTTGGACCCAATGCCGGAGATAGGGCTCTCCTCCGGCACATTGTTGCGAGCAGTCAAATGGAGTGGCCCCGCTGTGTAGATGGGCGGCAGGAGCTTGGACATGGCATCAAGCAAGGGCGCGTCGAGCTCGTCCCAGGTGTTGATGACCACCGCCGACGCCTGCGACATGGCGGGTACCTCGTGGATGAAGAAGTTGAACATGATGTCATCGGGGTCCGTGGTGCGCAAATAGCTCGGGAGGTCACGCAGCCGCAGGTCCTTGGGCATCGCCGGGATCCAGTCGATGATCGTGTCCAAGTATCCATTGCTCAACTGAGCCTCTTCTGCACCAACAACAAATTAATTATACTAGCATGTAATGTTGCCATCAATTGAATTTTTCTATAATAAGTACTATGTCTGCGTCTAATTTAAATTCTTCAGATGCAACAGATTTAGGAGTGCACAACGACATGCTAGACTTGGTACATACTTCAACAAAAACAAGAACAGACCTTGGTAGTTGAAGAGAGCTTTTTTTTGTCGTGCATGTAGAGAGAGACATACATACATACCTTTGAGAGGGACGATTCCACGATCGAGTAGGTCCTTGTAGTGGTAGTAGCCCATGAAACCACAGGCGCTGGCGGTCCAGAGCACGGCGCAGCGGAGGCCGAGCTCACGCGCCACGCTAATGGCGAAGCTCGTGATGCTATCGGCCACCACGCAGGTAACAGGCGGCACGGCGCCACCGGAGGCCTCAGCCTCCTCGTTGAGCTTGACGACGAGCTCCTTGAACCTGGGACGGCAGGTGGTCATGGTGGAGTAGATCAGGGCGGGGGTGTCCCGCGAGGCCTCGAGGTCGGACGGAGGAAGGCCGTCGGCGATGGTGGCGAACCGGAACCCCGGCAGGCTGCAGAGCCTGTCCACGGCGGCCTGCGACTGCTGCGCGCCCAGCAGGCGGAGGTGGTTGAACTCGTTGTTGACGAAGGTGATGTGGAAGCCCCTGGTGTGGAGCAGCTTGGCCAGCTTCAGCATCGGCGTCACATGGCCCTGCGCCGGGTACGGCATCATCACGGCGTGCGGCCTCTCGCCCGCCGCCGGCAAGGACCCCATCCTTGCTAGCGAGCTTGCTTCGCCTTGCTGTTGCTTCAGCTGGCTAGCTCTCTCACCCACAAGGCTACAAGCCTCAACGCTGTGTTGTGCGTTTGGCCGTATGCGGCTGTGCCCCATGGGCTCCTGACGCGATGGCATATAAAATCCGCGTGCTCACGGGTTGCTGGATCAGTCGGCCTCGATCTCGACTTCAGTAGCCGCCTGCCTTCTGCCGTTGGCTTCATGAATTATTGTTGTTGTGGGAGGAGGACATGGGACCATGCATGTGATCCGCACGTCCTTCCGTTTGTCTCGAATAGTTTGGCGCATTTGGTAACTTCAGACAACTGGCCTTTTTTAAGTAAAAAATATCATCTCTCACAAAGTTGCACCACACTTATTTTGGGACGGAGGAAGTATTTTTACTTGCTCTCGCACAAACCTATTGTGGAAGCTCTATTAATATTTTTTATTTTTTTAACACAGTACGGACGCAAGCGCTCATACATACGCATATACACTCAATCTATGAACGTATGCACGCACACCCTATCCCTATAAGCACCTTCGAAAGACTGAGCCGGCATATCATCGTCACCGTAAGCATCTCGTCGTCGACAGGAACGTCTCCGTAAACCCTGGTGGGCTGAGAATACCACTGTCTCTCCAACCATCGAACCACAGGTTGATTCGCTCTATATATGTTGGCATGTATTGCATTTTCATTGGACCACAATAACCGGCGTACGTTCAGCTCCACTCTGCCTGCTGCGGCCCATAATGTATCATCTAGTTTACTATATCGGGCTGGGTTTTTGGTTGGTTTTTATTTTATTTAAAAACATGCATTGAACATTTTTTAATATCCGTTGAACATTTTTTAATATATGTTGACCATTTTATTAATACACAAAGCATTTTTTATTATATTAGTATGTTTAATATACGGTGAATTTTTTCATAAAATATGAATATATATGTTGAGAATTTTTTACTACACATTGAATCTTTTTAACATACGTTGAAATTTTTTGGAATACACGTCGAACATTTTCATAATATTTAACCCGGAACAAATTTGAAGACACACAATGAACATTATTGTATTCACGGAATAATTTCAAATATACGATGAACATTTTTATAATGGATGGTGAACTTTTTGTAGTATACCGTGAACATTTTCTTATTATCTCTACTACTTAAAAAGAACGTAAGGTTCCCATTTCACCTTTCTTTCCATCACCCCTTCATCCAACCTTCCCCGTATAGTATTAAATCACACTAATTTACTTACCTTTTGAACCAATTTTACTTTAATTTACTTACCAAACTTCTGATCAAAATATAAGGTAAATTAGGGGCAGAATTGGATGAAAATTTATATACACAATCGCATATTATGGGCAGGTAAATCACTTCTGATCAAAATATAAGGTAAACCACGGACAAAATTTGACGAACATTTATTTACATAAGCGCATATTATGGGCACGTAAATTACAAGCTAACATACTAGAATATTTATATCCCGTTGCAACGCACGGGCATTGTTCTAGTACTATGAAAAAATTGGTAACACACAATGAACTTTATACTATATAATACCCAAAATATAAAAGAAAAAAGGGAAAGTAAAAAAATAAAAAATAAAAATAAAAGAAAATAAATACAAACAGAAACGAAAAAAAAGAAACAGCAAAGTAACCATGGGCTGGCCCAAACTGGGGCGTCGGGAGACCGCGCTTCAGCGAAGCCACAAATAGGAATTGCGCCTTGTAGGAGGCACTAATGAACTGTCTTCCCCACGGGGGAAGCGCTCTTTTGCCCATTTAGTATGCCTCCCAGTACGGTCAACATTTTGCAAACAAATTCAAAATTTTGCCATCTTAAAAATAACAGCTAATTCGAATTATCACTAGATTAAGGTTTCAGATACCTAAATATGGTGTAGTAATTTTACTCTAAATAATCTCCATCGCCAAAAAAAATATTACTCTACAAAAGAATTTCAAAAAATTGTGACTGGCATATTGGATTACAAAAAAGAATTTATGAATTTTGTAGGAAAATGTTTCATGACATATGCATGCCATGTTTGTGACTACATTTTCTCTCTAGTTTCTCCATGAACCAATACCAAATGCCATGTGATTAAAATTTTCCTTAAAATATGAATATATACATTGAACCATTTTTTAATACCCATTGAACTTTTTGTAATATATGTTGAACAATTTTTCACATTGAACATTTGCGTAATATACCCTGAACAAATTTCAAAACACACAGTGAAAATTTGTATATTATTGAACAAATTCAAATATACGATGAACAATTTTATAATGCATGGTGAACTTTTTGTAGTATACCGTGAACATTTTATTTATATACGATGAAATTTTTTCTAACCAGCTCATATAGTAGACAAAAAACAAATAAATGTGAAAAAAAGGAAAAATGAAAATAAGAGAAAATAAATAGAAAGAGAAACAGAGAAAAAGAAACATAAAAGGAAAAACGGAGAGACCGTGGTCCGGCACAAACTGCCGCTCACGATCATCAAATAGGAATAACCCCATTGAGGAGGCACCAATGAGCTATCTTTCCCACGGGTCAAGCAAATTGTTTCGATCGCTACAAGAACCACCCCGAACTAGGCCAAGATAGCCCATTTAGTATCCCTCCCAGCACAATCAATATTGCAAAATATTCCAAAAGTTTGCGATCTTACAAACAACAGATAATTTGAATTATCACAAGATTAAGGTTTCAAATACCTAAGGTTTTGTAATTCACTCGAAATAATCGCCATCGCCAAAAAACCTAATTTACTCTACAAAGACTTTATGAATTTTGCAGTGAAATGTTTCATGCCATATGCCATTCTGCATGAATTGCAATGTTTGTGACTACATTTTCTCTCTATTTTTTCATGAAGCAATACAACATAACATGTGACAATACAAAAAATTATAACAGTTTGACATTTTACAGTTACATATTACACAAAAATAAGTTTTGCCAAAGTTTTGATAAAACAAAATTCATAAATTTTTCTTGTGACATTGCAAATTTATAAATAGTTCACACCTCTTTGCGGGGGCCAAACAAATATGAATTTGCCATGTGAGCAGAAAATATTTCTTATAAAAATGCCATATTTTTTGACACAAAAGGTATAGTGTTGATATGTAAAATGAAGTAAAATTATGTAAATTTGCCATGTAGTCAGAAACACATTTCCCATGGTGTGTAAAATTAATTTGCCACGCCACCAAGAATAAAACTACCATGATCTAATTAAAAAATCATGGTCTAATTAAAAAAATCATGGTCTAAGTAAAGATACAAAAATAGTTAACTCAATAAGAGAGAAAAGGGGACCATGACTTGATTTCTCTTTGTCATTGCTCCATATTGGATTTTCATAAGGTGTGCGCCGCCGACATCGATGCATCCCCTCACTCCTCAACATTATGTCACCGCGAAGAAACATAAAAAAGGTAGCCACAAAAGAAATAGAAACTGAAACTGAAAAAAAAAAAGAAACATAAAAAAGAAGAAACAACAAAGCGGGCGTGGGCTGGCCCAAACTGGGGCGTCAGGAGGCCGCGCTTCAGCGAAGCCACAAATAGGAATCGCCCCTTGGAGGAGGCACTAGTGAACTATCTTCCCCACTGGAGAAGCGCTCTTTTGCCCATTTACTATGGCTCCTAGTACGATCAACATTTTGCAAACAAATTCAAAATTTGCCATATTAAAAACAACAACTAATTTGAATTAGCACTAGATCAAGGTTTCGGATACATAAATAAGGTATCGTAATTTTACTCCAAATTATCGCCATCGCCAAAAACAAAATATTACTCTACAAAATGTTTTCAAAAAATTGTGACTGGCATATTTGATTACAAAAAAGAATTTATGAATTTGCATTGTGACATTGCAACTTTATAAATAGTTCACACCACTTTGCGGGGGCAAAACAAATATGAATTTGCCATGTGAACAGAAATATTTCATAAAAATGCCATAATTTTGGACACAAAAAGGTATAATTTTGCCATGTAAAATGAAGTAAAGTCATGTACATTTGCCATGTAGTGGGAAGCACATTTTTCATGGTGTGTAAAATAAATTTGCCATGCCACCAACAATGAAACTACCATGATCTAATTAAAAGAATCATGGTCTAATTAAAAAAAACCATGGTCTGAGTAAAAATAAAATAAATTAGTTAATTCTATGAGAGAGAAAAGGGGGCCATGACTTGATTTCTCTTTGTCATTGGTCCATATTGGATTTTTCTAAGGTGCGCGCCGCCGCGGACGTTGGTGGATTGGTGAATCCCATAGTGGTCAATGGACATGCGGAGGCATTCTTCACCTTTTGCCAGTAGCAAGCAACACATGGGTATTATATGGTAGATGAGATGGAGGCGATGCCCATCATCATTACAAGTCGGTGTAGGGAGGGGCCCATGAAAGCCCCGTGCTTGAGTGTGATGACCACACTCATTGGCTTGGGATTGATCATTGTGTCACGAGCAGGTGAACAACATGACCACCATGGACGACAATGACGAAGAGAAGAAGTGGCACACAGATGAGTGCTCGCGCTTCAGGCTCTCCAAACCATTTATTTACCACTTTAATTTGCTTATTTCAAGCCAGCAGCACCTCGTGGATGAGCCTATCGACATTCCGCATGGACCTTCCGCTAGGCCGTGCGGAGGCCACTGCACTCTTCTGGAGCTCAATCCCGCGCCGTCGCATCTCCCGCCCCTTCTCCCCCTCCATGACCTCCCGTATCATGGCTTCCACCTCGGTCCTTCTCACGTCATCCCCAATCTCCATCCCGATGCCCCACTCCGTACACTTGTAGCGGCAGTTAGTCTGTTGCTCTGCGAAGAAGGGCCAACACACCATCGGAACAGCGCCGCAGATGCCCTCGAGCGACGAGTTCCAACCGGAGTGCGTGAGAAACACCCCTACGGCCTCGTGCTCTAGCACCTTCTCCTGTGGGCACCACGTCGAGAGCATGCTCCGCCCCTCTATCGCCATAGCGAACTCCGGCGGAAGCGCGGTCTCGTCGTCACCCTTGACGAGGTCAGGCCGCACGTTCCACAGGAAGGCGTAGCCTGTGTTGGCCAGCCCCCATGCGAACTCCAACAAATGCTCCTTGGACATCACCGTGATGCTCCCGAAATTGACGTAGACCACGGAGCGCGGCGGCCGACCGTCGAGCCACCGAAGGGGCGCGTCCTGCTCCTTCCACAGGTTGGACCCGATGCCGGCGAGGGGGCTCTCCTCCGGTATGTTGTTGCGGACCGTGAGATGGAGCGGCCCCACTGTGTAGATAGGCGGCAGGAGTTTGGACATGGCGTCGAGCAGGGGTGAGTCGAGCTCGTCCCATGTGTTAATGACCACCGCCGAGGCCTGTGACATGGCGGCCGTCTCGTGGACGAAGAAGTTGAACATGATGTCATCGGGGTCCGTGGCACGCAAGAAGGTCGGGAGGTCACGTAGCCGGATGTCCTTGGGCATCGCCGGTATCCAGTCGATGGTCGTGTCCAAGTATCCATTGCTCAACTGCGCCTCTTCTGCTCCAACAACAAATAGATTACATTATGTGGCCTCTGAGTCAATAAAATTCAACCTTTGTCGACAAAATTGTTATCTCCATTTTAATTTCCACGTGCACGCAGGCAGCCAAAGAACACGCGTTACTTGAAGAAATTTGATTTTCTTGTGTATATATAGAGAGACATGCATATATACCTTTGAGTGGGAAGAGCCCACGGTCGAGTAGATCCTTGTAGTGGCAGTAACCCATGTAACCACAGGCGCTGGCGGTCCAGAGCGTGGCGCAGCGGAGGCCGAGCTCCCGCGCGGCTCGAAGGCCAAAACTCATGACGCTATCGGCCACCACGCAGGTCACAGGCGGGAGCGCGCCGCCGGAGGCCTCGGCCTCCTCGTTGAGCTTGACGATGAGCTCCTTGAACCTGGGGAGGCAGGTGGTCATGGTGGAGTAGCACAGCGCGGGGATGTCCTGCGTCGCCTCACGGTCGGACGGCGGAAGGCCGTCGGCGATGGCGGCGAACCGGAACCCGGGCAGGCCACGTAGCGTGTCCGCCGACTGGGAGCGCAGCAGGCGGCGGTGGTTGAACTCGTTGTTGACGAAGGTGACGTGGAAGCCCTTGGCGTGGAGCAGCTTGGCCAGCTTCAGCATGGGCGTGACGTGGCCCTGCGCCGGATAGGGGATCATCACGGCGTGCGGCCTGTCACCCGGCGCCAGCGACCCCATCTCCATGGCTTCCTAGCTTCTCCTTTGTTGCTTTACTTCTCACTCACAAGCCGCAACGTTGTGTTGTGCGTGTGGCCATGAGCTCCTCACGTTTTGGTATATAATATGGCTGGCGCCTGGAGGCGTGCTATCTGGTTGTTGGATCAGTCCATCTCCACTTCAATGGCCGCCTTGTTCCTGCCGTTGGCTTCATGAATTATTGCTGCTGTGGGAGAACGACGGGACCATGCACGAGATCCGCACGTCCATTCATTTGCTTACCGCGAATACTTTGGCGGATTTGCTAATTTGCACACCACTCGTCCTTCCTGCCAATCTCACCTCTAACAAGTTGCATCTGCGAACCAACTTATGATCAGATGGTTAGGAGACGTATCTAGATGGAGGAATGGATGTTGGATGTATGTAGATATATTTTAGTTCTAAATACATCCATTTTTATGCATTTTTTTGACAAGTATTTTCGGACGAAGGGAGTACGTGGCACACGCCGCGAGTGATTTCTTCCAATATCGGACTATTATGTGCATCGCCAGCCTAACCTCCGTGGAAGCCACGGCATTTGTATCGGCCTTTCGTCTCGGTTGGCTTTGTTGGACGTATGCCACCTGACTTGGTGTCGCTGACATGTGGGCCCGCTGGGTAGGCAGCCTACACATTAGCCACTTAAAGTCAAGGTAGTCTACATCAGAGGATCTGCCCCGCATCCATCACGAATAGATGTACTTGACCCGCTAATCCATCCAAAATAACCAAGAATCGAACCACAGCCGCACAATACAAAAAAACCAAAGTAACTGAAAAATGAGAACCTCATATCAGTAAACTGCTCCACATGCACAAGTTTGTCAGCATCAAAACGGCTGAAGAGAGAACGCACATCAACCTGGAAGATCTCTGTTCGGTTCCGGTGGAAAAGTATATTATGCCGCAGCAACCGTCTAGCTCAAACAGCGACAACAACGGTGAGAGACAAGAGGTGAAAAGTACTATACTTACTAGAACTAGTAAGTTTGCACGTGCAGCGCACGTCTCGACCAATGCTCTTTTCAAAGATACACCTACTACGAATCACACCCGCATAAGTAAAAGGAATACGGCCACAAATAAAGAGCATATAATGGTGGAGAAAATGGAACATAATGTATTGGACAACAATGCCCAGCCATGTCATGCATTTTGTGGAGTAGCTTCAGAAAATTGCGAGGAAGAGTAACTTAAAATTTGACTGTGAGATGTCATCTATTCCAATTTGATAACGCGTATCGGGGTGGGAATAGAGATACGAAGCAATAAAATTGGCTATTGCTCTCGTCCAATAAATTTACTCGTGGAACATTGCCCCATCTCCTTTGAAATGTCTGCACTAAGATTATATTATCTGCACCCCTTTATCCAGATTTGTTACTAAAAATGCATTTAGGTTGCTCATTCGTCAAAACACAACATGGGAGATCATAATACATTCGCAGTAAAATACAAAAATGAAAAGACACTTCACAAGCATGTCTCATATTGCAATATAATTAAGGGAATTACTGTTAGTGCAAGCAAATAACAACAAAAAACTGCCAAGATTAAATCAAACATGACATGGTACCATACTTTGCGACTTCGTTTTGTTAGCTAACAATCTGAAACTATGGATACCAATGGACATAAGATGTGTCTTGTACAAGCAAAATAGGTGAACAATTCTGTCAGTATATTCAAATCACATACAATGAGTGCATGATAGCTGATTAAATGAGCCAAACATGAGTGAAAACGGTAAGTCGAGGTATCAAAGGGATGTACTCAATATCCAGGTATTAGAGAATTAATGCGAGTTCTGCTCTACAAAAGACGTCGCCGGTGGTGAAACCAAAAAATACTTTATGTGGCTTACCAGGTAGCATAATAGTATGGAACATGTTTGTATATCAGTGTTTGATGCACACTTCTCAGGACAATCAAACCCCCCTCTAAATTATAAACCTATAAACTATCTATAGTAGCCTACAGTGCACTCATTTGTTTTACAGTAAACAACCAAATTCTGGAAACCAAAAAGGCATTACCATAATTTGGTAAAGAAGCTAAAACATAACACCACTGTTTATTCAAGAATAGCACACCTATGATCAAAAGATTCGCATGGGGATGAAACATCTAATGTATGCCTATGCTTCTCAGCAACCGTTTTTTTTTGCATTCATACCAAGGCATAAAACATGACGGTACTCTTAAAAACGATTGTGTAAACCACGTTAATTTGCTTACACTAGTAGAAAAAGGCCCATTTGTCCCGGTTCATAAGGCCCATTTGTCCCAGTTCGGGAACCGGGACTAAAGGGTCGGTACTAAAGCCCAATACCTTTAGTCTCGGTTCTTATACGAACCGGGACAGATGGGGCTCCACGTGGCCGCTGCGGCTTGCCC
>NC_057814.1:27781487-27786675 GCF_018294505.1 Triticum aestivum
GCATCCACGCGTCAGCAGTTCAGGGGCTGGGTTTTTTGTTTTTTTTGAAGGGGGGGGGGTTGGGGGTTTTGGGGGGTTTTGTAGGGTTAATTTAGGGGTTTCATATATTGTGTTAGCTAGTTAATAGAGAGAAGTGTCTTCTCTTATCTCCGTGCTTGGTCGACGCTACGTACTATATGTATAGAGAGGACTCGACACGCTAGCTAGTAAGAAAATGAAGGAAACCATTAAGTACACAAGATCGTCATGAACATATACACAGAGAAGTGATCGACCTCTCTTTCTCCGAGAGATTGGTCGAACAACAAGTTTTCGTACATCTATCCGACGCTACTAGCTACATATATACAATATAAGATCTCTTACAATCCCTAGCATATGATGTCAACTTCCACATGGTATTCTCCGTCTTTATCTATGACTCGTGGTCAAGAAATAATCCCGTCAATTCCTCTTGAATTGCTTTTATGCGATCTTGTGGTAGGAGTTCCTCCCGCAGCTCCCAAAGCTAATTTGAAGAAGAGGGTCAATACATATATATGAATGAAACTCAACACAAATGATGGTATTAAAATAAAATTGTGAACATTATTGCTTACGCACTTGAAAATCTTCTTTAGAGTAGCCCTGCTTAGAGGTCGTCGCGTTGTAGATGTACTCGCAAATGTAGTATCCACAAAAATTATTCCCGCCTTCTTGCCACAACCACTTTACGAGAAATAGAGGTTAATCAAACTGATAATCAAGCATTATAAATGGTATTGATGAAACTAGCTAGAATCAATGGGAGATGCGCGGAACTAGCTAGTAGTACTTACTTTCGGGTGTGTAAATTGCAGCTTCCTCGGCAGTCCCAGAGCTTCTGTGGTGAACATTTTCCAAACCATGCGAGACAAAGAAAATAATTATTACTTGATATCAGGAAATTAACAAAGTTGCCGATATGGTGCGATAATGATCGATTGAACTTACTTCTCGAGCATTTCAGTCATGACTGCATACTCCTTGGGATCTTTTCTTCTTGAGTCTAAGACGGTTACTAGTCCCTGCTCAAGCTGAATATCTAGGAGAATAAAGTGGAAGTTGCGCATGCATGCATAACTCATCAATTACATTAACCTCGAGTAATAAGGAAAACCGAATATGCACAAGACAGTAACACTCACTTGAAGTTGTAAGGAAAGAGTATTTTATATTTGTTTTGATTTTGAAGCAACGATTTTAGCAAGTTGGCCTCGGCTTCTTTGGCATAATGTTTAACCATCCAGTCATCTATGAGATTTGTGTTAATGAACCTAATATCATAGATTTGTCTTTCATTGCATTCGACGATCTTCAATCTGCATAATATAGTGAGGATAATTATATATACATGCAATGAAAGAGCTGAGCTATATATAGAGAGACTTAATTACAGAAGTAGTACTTACAGACAATAGCAAGTGATGATTATTTTATCGAGGGCCTTTTGATTGAAAAACTGGAAGAACTCCTCAAATGGAACAGACAACAGATCAATTCCAACGAGGTTGTGCTCCTCTTTAACTCTCAGCGTCAAAATAGCCTTCCCAGACTTGCAGGTGTCCATGTACCACTTATGGAATCTTCGCATCATCGTTGTTAGAGAAGGATGACCAGGTTTGACGAGAGGCCTCCCGTACCGGTATTTGTGTTCGTCCACCTCCATTGTATAAAAATGTGCAGAGTCGGGCAGGTAATCACCAGGATTGGTACCGGGCAGCATCCCCGGCAGATTTGCGACGATATCGCTAGACACCTTCAGCGGGGGGCACGATTGGTTCGCCTGTTCGCCGAGCTGGGTAATTTTTTCCCACTTCTTCGTTCTTGTAACCTTTTGTCACTTGAAGTAGTTCCCGACTGGCCCGCTGCTTTCACTGCCTTGTTAAGAGCCCGGACATGGTTGTCATCCGGCGGAGGCGGTGCGGGTTGCTTCAGGGCATCCAAAGTGCGCTTCAATTTCACCGGATCTATCTTCTCCTTCGGAGGTGGATTTTTCTTTGCAAAAAAGTCCTTCACTTGGGCTTTACAGATCTTCTTGTTTTCCTCCTCGGTCATCTCGTATGGTAACTTCTCTAGAGGTTTGAGAGATGGACCGAATCTGTATTGCCTCCCGCCTCTGGCTGTACTGCTAGACGCCGGAGTGGCGGCGGCTGTCTTCCTTTGTTGCTTACGAGGCGGAGAAGGAGGCGGAGTGCTACGACGCGCCGGAGCAGCTGGAGCGGCGGCGGCTCTCTTCTGCCCTTACTGACGAGGCAGAGGAGGAGGCGGGCTGCTCGGACACGCCGGCTCAGGCGGAAAGGAGGCGGAGTGCCGCCACGCGCCGGAGAAGGAGGCGTAGTGCCCTGATCACTCGCCGGAGGAGGAGGCGGAGGAGGAGACGGAGTGCCCTGACTCGCCGAAGGAGGAGGAGGAGGCGGAGGCGTCCAGTTCGGAAGGTTGATGAGCTCCTTCCGCCATAGACATGGAGTCTTCAGAGTACAACCCAGCGGAGTCTCCCTTTCACTGGTAGGGTGGTCAAGCTCGAGCTCCTCAAATCCCTCCGTTATTTCATCCACCATCAGAGCAGCATATCCTTCTGGAATCGGATGGCAGTGAAAAGTTGCGCCGGGTTCAGGAGGTGCAACAGAGCCGACAGGCGCCTTGACTTTGAAGTTCTGCCATTGCGTCATAAGGTGGCAATCTTGAGACTCCGTGATAGCATCCACGGGGTAGCTAGCAGGAGCCGTGAAGACAGGCTCCTAAAGCAGCTCGGTGGAAGCCACGCTGCTTCTCCGCTGAGATGGCGGGATAGCTTCGGGGGTAGCTTCGGCAGGTCACTTGCTGTGAACTGCTTGTTCCTCTAGCGCTTGTACCCTTGCGTGCAGCGCCTGCAGTTGGGTCTGCTCCACTTTCCTCCTCCTCTCCTGGGTTTTGTAACCGCCTGTGTCGGGAAACCCAGTCTTCCACGAAACGGAGCTTGGCATGCCTCGTGTCCGTCCAGGGTGCTTAGGATTCCCGAGGGCCTGTGTGAGCTCGTCGTTTTCTCTGTCGGGAACGAACGCCCCTTGCTGCGCTGCGGCGATATATTCCTGAAGCTTCGTGACGGGTATTCTTAGTTGCTCGTTTGTCCAAATGCACTTCCCTATTTCAGGGTCCAGCAATCCCCCAACCGAATAACCAAGTCCTTGAACGGTCTGGCTAGTGCAATGTCTCTAGTTCGACCCCTTTATCAAGCAGGTCATTCTCAGCCTTGTCCCACAACGGCCGGGCTTTGAGGTAGCCACCTGACCCCGTGCGATGGTGAAGCTCCTTCTTTGCAGCATTTTTCTTGTTTGTCGCTGACATCTTCTTACTCTTCTCCGATGTCTTGTGGGCCACAAATGCGTCCTGGTGATCTCTTATCTTCTCAAACCGGCCGGTGAATTCTGGAGTCTTTTCTTTGTCGACAAACTTTGTTTTCAACTCATTCTTCCACCTCCTGAATAGATCTGCCATCTTCTTAAGAGCATGAGCCTTGGCCAATGGCTCTATAGCTGGCTTCTCCGGATCCTCCTCTGGAGGTAGGGTGAAATTTGCCTTCAGCACGGTCCAAAGATCAGCTTTCTGCCTATCGTTGACATAAGACACCTGAGGTTCTTCGTTCTTAGGCTTATACCACTGGTGGATGCTGATCGGGATCATGTCCCTAACAAGAACCCCGCACGGAGCAGAAAATGCTTCCTTGGTCCGGATGGGTTCAACCGGTTGGCCATCGCGCGCGGTTGCTGTGATCGTCAACCTTTCATCCTGGCGCAACTTTTTCTTCGGGCCTCGTCTCGTTACCGAAGTTTTGCTCGATTCGGAGGGCTAGAAAAGAAGTAATAAGAGAGTTAATATGTGTACATACCAAAACAATTAATGCATCAATTAGCTATAGTCGGCACATGCTTAATTAATATATATATCTGGCCGGACTCCGTTCGGTCACCGGAGCCGTCATCATGGTGTCCTTCTTCCACCGGCATTCAGTCACCGAAGCCATCATAATCATGTCCTTCCTCCTCCATTGTTCGATCACCGTAGCCTGCTTAACCCTCTCCTTCCAGACCATCGGTGTCATTGAGATACGACAAGACATCAGCTCCGGCTGCGATTATGTCCCCCAACACCTGTTCTGCTTCCAAGTCTCGGTGCTCCATAGTTTCTGCAAATATTACAACATGGCAATTATTATACAAAACATGACAGATGGATATATTAGTGGCAAACGTAGACCTAGCTAGCTAATCACAACAAGGAATCATATTAGTGGCCTCGACGCTTCTCTAGGGTTTGGGGTGGCCTCGGCAACGCTTCTAGGGTTCGCGGTGGCCTCGACGACAACGCTCTCTTAACTTGGTAAATTTGGGTGGCCTCAGCAGTGCATCTAGGGTTTGGGCCAGACCGCCTCTCTCATGAATGTCCGACGTCCGGACCGACAAGGGATATAATAAAATGGCGCCATTCTGGATGTGCAGAAAATGGTCCATATTTTTCCTGATCTCATCTACCCTTCTATATGTCACGTTGTCTAGTGTCAAAGAATTCAAGAAAACCATGACTTCATCATTAGCCGGAAATAACAGGCACATAATTGTACGAAGCTCTTCAAAGTTGTTTTGGAATGGAGTTCCTGATAGAAGGCCTTTGCTGAAATTCGTACAAAAAGACGAATTATCCTATCCGGGACTCCGTTCCAGAACAACTTTGCAGAACTTCGTACCATCATGCCCCGGTTACTTCCGGCTAATGATGAAGCCATGGATTTCTTCAATACTTTGACACTAGGCAACCTCTCGACACCTCGGCGATCCTCGACCCTCGAACCCTCGGCCCCTCGACGACCCTCGAACCCTCGGCGACCCTCGATCCCTCGGTGACCCTCGACCCTCTACCCTAGTTCCCGACCCTCGCCCCTCGAACCCTCGGCGACCCTCGACCCCCCCTCATGTCGAAGTTATCGGGGAGGGGGTATATCGACCCCCCCTCATGTTGAAGTTATCGGGGAGGGGGTATATCGACAACGACATACCCGATAAAAAATAAGAAGAGGAAGAAGAAAAAAGAGGAGAAGAAGAAAGGAATAGAGGAGAAGATCGAAGAAAAAAAGAAGAAAAAAAAGAGGAGAAGAAGAAAAAATAGAACCATCGAACCCTCTAGTATTATTCTA
>NC_057814.1:27787234-27788017 GCF_018294505.1 Triticum aestivum
TTTTTGGTTGATTCCTTTAGCTATTAGAGTTTCATTAAAGTTTTCTAGTTCATTTTTTTCCGATTAGAGTTTCATCAAAGTTTTCTAGTTCATTCTTTTAGTTTATTATTTTTGCTATTAGAGTTTCATAAAAGTTTTCCAGTTCATTCTTTTTTATATTAGTTCATTCTGCTAAATGACGCTGCAATTGAAAAGCACTTCAGATGAACTCTGAAGAGGTTGAAAATTGGCACAATATCAGCATTTCACCCACATAGCATGTGCTAAAAAGTTGAGAGGGTTACGGCAAAAACTGATGCACTTCGTGTACAAAATGGACAATCTCTTTCGAAGTATCAGGGTTTCATACGGAAACTCATCTGTTACAAAGGAATTTCTTTTTTTTGAACTTATTTGAACTCCAGAATTTTTGTGTGTTCAAAATGCATCATTCAAAGCCACATCATCAATTTTCAACCCTTTCTGACTTCATTTGTTATTTTTCATGCATTTACTGATTTTTTTGAGCTATATGACCCTGAAAATGAAAAGCACTACAATTGAACTCTAAAAAAGGTTGAAAGTTGGCATGGTATCATCATTTCACCCACATAGCATGTGCTAAAAATTTGAGAGTGTTACGGCAAAAACTGGATGCACTTCGTGTACAAAATGGACAATCTCTTTCGAAGTATCAGGGTTTCATACGGAAACTCATCTGTTACAAAGGGATTTCATTTTTTGAACTTATTTGAACTCCAGACTTTTTGTGTGTTCAAAATGCACCATTCAAAGCCACATCAT
>NC_057814.1:27788244-27805588 GCF_018294505.1 Triticum aestivum
GTTTCATGCGGAAACTCATCTGTTACAAAGGGATTTCATTTTTTTGAACTTATTTGAACTCCAGAATTTTTGTGTGTTCAAAATGCATCATTCAAAGCCACATCATCAATTTTCAACCCTTTCTGACTTCATTTGTTATTTTTCATGCATTTACTGATTTTTTTGAGCTATATGAGCCTGAAAATGAAAAGCACTACAATTGAACTCTAAAAAAGGTTGAAAGTTGGCATGGTATCATCATTTCACCCACATAGCATGTGCTAAAAATTTGAGAGTGTTACGGAAAAAACTGGATGCACTTCGTGTACAAAATGGACAATCTCTTTCGAAGTATCAGGGTTTCATACGGAAACTCATCTGTTACAAAGGGATTTCATTTTTTGAACTTATTTAAACTCCAGACTTTTTGTGTGTTCAAAATGCACCATTCAAAGCCACATCATCAATTTTCAACCCTTTCTGACTTCATTTGTTATTTTTCATGCATTTACTGATTTTTTGAGCTATATGACCCTGAAAATGAAAAGCACTACAAATGAACTCTAAAGAAGGTTGAAAGTTGGCATGGTATCATCATTTCACCCACATAGCTTCTGCTAAAAAGTTGAGAGGGTTACGACAAAAACTGGATGCACTTCGTGTATAAAATGGACAATCTCTTTCGAAGTATCAGGGTTTCATATGGAAACTCATCTGTTACAAAGGGATTTCATTTTTTTGAACTTATTTGAACTCCAGACTTTTTGTGTGTTCAAAATGCACCATTCAAAGCCACATCATCAATTTTCAACCCTTTCTGACTTCATTTGTTATTTTCATGCATTTACTGATTTTTTGAGCTATATGACCCTCAAAATGAAAAGCACTACAAATGACCTCTAAAAAGGTTGAAAGTTGGCATGGTATCATCATTCCACCCACATAGCATGTGTTAAAAAGTTGAGAGGGTTACGACAAAAACGGGATGCACTTCGTGTACAAAACGGACAATCTCTTTCGAAGTATCAGGGTTTCATACGGAAACTCATTTGTTACATGGATATTCTAGATCAAAGGCATCGTCATAATAGTCATGGAGAGAAAGTCTTCACTTTTTCATCGCTTCTGTCCTTTGTTTATTGCGCCGTAACCATGGATAATCTTCATCGTTTAACAGGGTGCTTGGGTCAGCTTTGACTTTGAAGGGAGGAATTTCATGAAACTTTTCATAATCTTCGGACATGTCTGTCTTGCCCTCCACTCCCACGATGTCTCTTTTTCCTGAAAGAACTATGTGGCGCTTTGGCTCATCGTATGATGTGTTCGCTTCCTTATCTTTTCTTTTTCTCGGTTTGGTAGACATGTCCTTCACATAGAAAACCTGCGCCACATCATTGGCTAGGACGAATGGTTCATCTGTGTACCCAAGATTGTTCAGATCCACTGTTGTCATTCTGTACTGTGGGTCTACCTATACCCCGCCTCCTGACAAATTGACCCATTTGCACTTAAACAAAGGGACCTTAAAATCATGTCCGTAGTCAAGT
The DNA here is from genome assembly GCF_018294505.1 of Triticum aestivum. NCBI lineage: Eukaryota > Viridiplantae > Streptophyta > Magnoliopsida > Poales > Poaceae > Triticum > Triticum aestivum. Next base: position 27,789,771 of record NC_057814.1, read on the forward strand.
TCCCATATGTCCACTATGTAACCATAATATGTGTCCTTTCCCCTCTTGGTTGCTGCATCAAAGCGGACACCGCTGTTTTGGTTGGTGCTCTTTTGATCTTGGGCGATCGTGTAAAATGTATTCCCATTTATCCCGTATCCTTTGTAAGTCAATACAGTCAAATATGGCCCCCTGGACAACGAGTACAGCTCATCACAAACAGTGTTGTCACCTTTCAGACGTGTTTCCAACCAACTACCGAAAGTTCTGATGTGTTCACATGTAATCTAGTCGTCACACTGCTCCGGGTGTTTGGCGCGCAGACTGTTCTTGTGTTCATCGACATACGGGGTCACCAAGGTAGAGTTCTGTAGAACTGTGTAGTGTGCTTGAGACCAAGAATGCCCGTCCCTGCATATTATTGAGTCCCCTCCTAGCGTGCCTTTTCCAGTCAGTCTCCCCTATACCGCGATTGAGGGAGACTAATCTTCTTAAGGCCAGGAATGAAGTCAACACAAAACCCAATGACATCCTCTGTTTGATGGCCCATGGAGATGCTTCCTTCTGGCCTAGCGCGGTTACAGACATATTTATTTAGGACTCACATGAACCTCTTAAAGGGGAACATATTGTGTAGAAATACGGGGCCCAGAACGACAATCTCGTCGACTGGATGAACTAGGACATGCGTCATGATATTGAAGAAGGATGGTGGGAACACCAGCTCGAAACTGACAAGACATTGCGCCACATCACTCCTTAGCCTTGGTATGATTTCTGGATCGATCACCTTCTGAGAGATTGCATTGAGGAATGCACATAGCTTCACAGTGGCTAATCGAACGTTTTTCGGTAGAAGCCCCCTCAACGCAACCGGAAGCAGTTGCGTCATAATCATGTGGCAGTCATGAGACTTTAGGTTCTCGTACTTTTTCTCGGGCATATTTATTATTCCCTTTATATTCGACGAGAAGCCAGACGGGACCTTCATACTGAGCAGGCATTCAAAGAAGATTTCCTTCTCTTCTTTGGTCAGAGCGTAGCTGGCAGGACCTTCATACTGCTTTGGAGGCATGCCGTCTTTTTCGTGCAAACGTTGCAGGTCCTCCTGTGCCTCCGGTGTATCTTTTGTCTTCCCATACACGCCCAAGAAGCCTAGCGGGTTCACGCAAAGGTTCTTCATCACGTGCATCACGTCGATTGAAGAGCGGACCTCTAGGTCTTTCCAGTAGGGTAGGTCCCAAAATATAGATTTCTTCTTTCACATGGGTGCGCGTCCCTCAGCATCATTCGGAACAGATAGTCCGCCGGGACCCTTTCCAAAGATTACGCGTAAATCATTGACCATAGCAAGTACGTGATCACCGGTACGCATGGCGGGCTTCTTCCGGTGACCTGCCTCGCCTTTGAAATGCTTGCCTTTCTTTCGACATTGATGGTTGGTCGGAAGAAATCAACGATGCCCCAGGTACACATTCTTCCTGCATTTGTCCAGGTATATACTTTCGGTGTCAGCTAAACAGTGCATGCATGCGTGGTATCCCTTGTTTGTCTGTCCTGAAAGGTTACTGAAAGCAGGCCAATCGTTGATGGTTACAAACAAAAACGCATGCAGGTTAAATTCCTCCTGTTTGTGCTCATCCCACACACGTACACTGTTTCCATTCCACAGCTGTAAAAATTCTTCTACTAATGGCCTTAGGTACACATCAATGTCGTTGTCGGGTTGCTTAGGGCCTTGGATGAGAACTGGCATCATAATGAACTTCCGCTTCATGCACATCCAAGGAGGAAGGTTATACATACATAGAGTCACGGGCCAGGTGCTGTGATTGCTGCTCTGCTCCCCGAAAAGATTAATGCCATCCGCGCTTAAACCAAACCATACGTTCCTTGGGTCACCTACAAACTCAGCCCGGTACTTTCTCTCGATTTTTCTCCACTACGACCCGTCAGCGGGTGCTCTCAACTTCCCATCTTTCTTACGGTCCTCTCTGTGCCATCGCATCAACTTGGCATGCTCCTCGTTTCTTAACAGATGTTTCTGTTGGGGAACGTAGCAGAAATTCAAAATTTTCTACGCATCACCAAGATCAATCTATGAAGTAATCTAGCAACGAGGGGAAGGGGAGTGAATCTACATACCCTTGTAGATCGCGATGCGGAAGCGTTGCAAGAACGCGGATGAGGGAGTCGTACTCGTAGCGATTCAGATCGCGGTTGATTCCGATCTAAGCACCGAAAGAACGGTGCCTCCGCGTTCAACACACGTGCAGCCCGGTGACGTCTCCCACACCTTGATCCAGCAAGGAGAGAGGGAGAGGTTGGGGAAGACTCCATCCAGCAGCAACACGACGGCGTGGTGGTGATGGAGGAGCATGGCAATCCCGCAGGGCTTCGCCAAGCACCGCGGGAGAGGAGGAGGAGGGAGAGGGGTATGGCTGCGCCGAAAGAGAGACGTTCTCATGTGCTGGGCAGCCCCAAAACCCCAATATATATAGGGGAGGGGGAGGGCTGCGCCCCCCATCTAGGGTTTCCCCCTCAAGGGGTGCGGCCAGCCCTAGATGGGGCTTGGGGGGCGGCCAAAGGGGGGAGGAGTGCCTCCCAAGTCAAGTGGAGGCCCTCCCCCTTAGGGTTTCCCCTCTCCCATGCGCATGGGCCTTGGGGGGGGCTGGTGCCCCTGGCCCATTAAGGCTAGGGCGCCCCCTTACAGCCCATGCTGCTATATTGGACGTGGTGGAACATTTTCCGGACCTCCGGACCCCTCCGGAATCCTCCGGAACCTTCTGGAAGCTTCCCGGTACAATACCGAAAAAACCCGAACTTTTCCCGGAACCCGAACAACAACTTTCCATATATAAATCTTTACCTCCGGACCATTCCGGAACTCCTCGTGACGTCCGGGATCTCATCCGGGACTCCGAACAACATTCGGTAACCACGTACATGCTTTCCCTATAACCCTAGCGTCATCGAACCTTAAGCGTGTAGACCCTACGGGTTCGGGAACCATGCAGACATGACCGAGATGTTCTCCGGTCAATAACCAATAGCGGGATCTGGATACCCATGTTGGCTCCCACATGTTCCACGATGATCTCATCGGATGAACCACGATGTCGGGGATTCAATCAATCCCGTATTCAATTCCCTTTGTCCATCGGTATGTTACTTGCCCGAGATTCGATCGTCGGTATCCTGATACCTTGTTCAATCTCGTTACCGGCAAGTCTCTTTACTCGTTCCGTAACTCACATCATCCCGTGATCAACTCCTTGGTCACACTGTGCACATTATGATGATGTCCTACCGAGTGGGCCCAGAGATACCTCTCCGTTTACACGGAGTGACAAATCCCAGTCTCGATTCGTGCCAACCCAACAGACACTTTCGGAGATACCCGTAGTGCACCTTTATAGCCACCTAGTTACGTTGTGACGTTTGGCACACCCAAAGCATTCCTACGGTATCCGGGAGTTGCACAATCTCATGGTCTAAGGAAATGATACTTGACATTAGAAAAGCTCTGAGCAAACGAACTACACGATCTTGTGCTAGGCTTAGGATTGGGTCTTGTCCATCACATCATTCTCCTAATGATGTGATCCCGTTATCAACGACATCCAATGTCCATGGTTAGGAAACCGTAACCATCTATTGATCAACGAGCTAGTCTCCTAGAGGCTTACTAGGGACATGGTGTTGTCTATGTATCCACACATGCATCTGAGTTTCCTATCAATACAATTTTAGCATGGATAATAAACGATTATCATGAACAAGGAAATATAATAATAACCTATTTATTATTGCCTCTAGGGCATATTTCCAACAGTCTCCCACTTGCACTAGAGTCAATAATCTAGTTCACATCACCATGTGATTAACACTGACAGGTCACATCACCATGTGACCAACACCCAAGAGTTTACTAGAGTCAACAATCTAGTTCACATCTCTATGTGATTAACACTCAATGAGTTCTGGTTTGATCATGTTATGCTTGTGAGAGAGGTTATTAGTCAACGGGTCTGAACCTTTCAGATCCGTGTGTGCTTTATGAATATCTATGTCATCTTTGTGGATGCTACCACGCGCTACTTGGAGCCATTTCAAGTAATTGTTCTACTATACGAATCCGGTTTACTACTCAGAGTCATCCGGATTAGTGTCAAAGTTCGCATCGACGTAACCCTGTACGACGAACTCCTTTTCACCTCCATAATCGAGAAAATTCCTTAGTCCACTAGGTACTAAGGATAAGTTCGACCGCTGTCATGTGATCCATTCCCGGATCACTATTGTACCCTTTGACCAACTCATGGCAAGGCACACTTCATGTGCGGTACACAGCATAGCATACTGTAGAGCCTACGTCTAAAGCATAGGGGACGACTTTCGTCCTTTCTCTCTCTTTTGCTGTGGTCAGGTCTTGAGTCTTACTCAATACTCACATCTTGTAACACAGCCAAGAACTCCTTCTTTGCTGATCTATTTTGAACTCTTTCAAAATCATGTCAAGGTGTGCTGTCTTTTGAAAGTATCATCAGGCGTCTTGATCTATCTCTATGGATCTTGATGCCCAATATGTAAGTAGCTTTATCCAGGTCTTCCTTTGAAAAACTCCTTTCAAACAACCCTTTATGCTTTCCAGAAATTTTACATCATTTCGGATCAACAATATGTCATTCACATATACTTATCAGAAATGTTGTAGCGCTCCCACTCACTTTATTGTAAATACAAGTTTCTAACAAACTTTGTATAAACCCAAAAACTTTGATCACTCCATCAAAGTGTATATTCTGACTCCGAGATGCTTGCTCTAATCCATGGAAGGATCGCTAAAGCTAGCATACCTTTTAGCATCCTTAGGATCGACAAAACCTTTCTGATTGTATCACATACAACCTTTCCTTACGAAAACTGGTAACGAAACTTGTTTTTGACATCCATCTGCCAGATTTCATAAATGCAGCTAATGCTAACATGATTCCGACGGACCTAAGTATCGCTACGGATGAGCAAATCTCATCGTAGTCAACTCCTTGAACTTGTGGAAATACTCTTTGCCACAAGTCGAGCTTCATAGACGGTAACATTACCGTCCATGTCCGTCTTCTTCTTAAAGATCCATTTACCTCAACAGCCTTACGACCATCAAGTAGTACTCTCAAAGTCTATACTTTGTTTTCATACATGGATCCTCTCGGATTTTATGGCTTCTAACCATTTGTCGGAATATGGGCCCACCATCGCTTCTCCATAGCTCGTAGGTTCAGTATTGTCCAACAACATGATATCTCAGACAGGATCACGTACCACTCTGAAGTAGCACGCATCCTCGTCGTCCTACGAGGTTTGGTAGTGACTTGATCCGAAGTTTCATGATCACTATCATAAGCTTCCACTTCAATTGGTGTAGGTGCCACAGGAACAACTTCCTGTGCCCTGCCACACACTAGTTGAAGTGACGGTTCAATAACCTTATCAAGTCTCCATCATCCTCCCACTCAATTCTTTCGAGAGAAACTTTTCCTCGAGAAAGGACCTGTTTCTAGAAGCAATTACTTTTGCTTCCAGATCTGAAATAGGAGGTATACCCAACTGTTTTGGGTTTTCTATGAAGATGTATTTATCCGCTTTGGGTTCGAGCTTATCAGCTTGAAACTTTTTCACATAAGCATTGCAGCCCCAAACTTTTAAGAAAACGACAACTTAGGTTTCTCTAAACGGTGTCGTCTCAACGGAATTGCGTGGTGCCCCTTTTAAAGTGAATGCGGTTGTCTCTAATGCCTAACCCATAAACGATAGTGGTAATTTGATAAGAAACATCATGGTATGCACCATATCCAATAGGGTGCAGTTATGATGTTCGGACACACCATCACACTATGGTGTTCCAGGCGGTATTAATTGTGAAACACTTTCCACAATGTCTTAATTGCGTGCCAAACTCGTAACTCAGATATCTCTATGATCATATCATAGACATTTTATCCTCTTGTCACGACAATCTTCAACTTCACTCTGAAATTACTTGAACCTTTCAATAATTCAGACTTGTGTTTCATCAAGTAAATATTCTCAGCATCTACTCAAATCATCTGTGAAGTAAGAACATAATGATATCCACTGCATGCCTCAGCACTCATTGGACTGCATACATCAAAATGTATTACTTCCAATAAGTTGCTCTCTTGTTCCATCTTACTGAAAATGAGGACTTTCAATCATCTCGCCCATGTGGTATGATTTGCATGTCTCAAGTGATTCGAAATCAAGTGAGTCCAAACGATCCATCTGCATGGAGTTTCTTCATGCATATATACCAATAGACATGGTTCGCATGTCTCAATCTTTTCAAAAACGATTGAGTCCAAAGATCCATCTACATGGAGCTTCTTCATGCGTTCTATACCAATATGACTCAAATTGCAGTGCCACAAGTATCTGGAACTATCATTACTATTTTACATCTTTTGGCACGAACATGTGTATCACTACAATCGAGATTCATTTTAGGTGCAAGACCATTGAAAGTATTATTCAAATAAGCAGAGTAACCATTATTCTCCTTAAATGAATAACCGTATTGCGATAAACATAATCCAATCATGCTCAACGCAAACACCAAATCTCGATGGTAGAGGGAGCATGCGATGCTTGATCACATCAACCTTGGAAACATTTCCAACACATATCGTCATCTCACCTTTAGCTAGTCTCCGTTTATTCCGCAACTTTTATTTCGAGTTACTAACACTCAGTAACCGAACCGGTATCTAATACCCTGGTGCTGCTAGGAGTACTAGTAAAGTACACATTCATATAATGTATATCCAATATACTTCTGTCGACCTTGCCTGCCTTCTCATCTACCAAGTATCTAGGGTAGTTCCGCTTCAGTCACCGTTCCCCTTATTACAGAAGCACTTAGTCTCGGGTTTGGGTTCAACCTTGGGATTCTTCACTAGAGAAGCAAACGATTTGTTGTTTCATGAAGTGTCCCTTTTGCCCTTGCCCTTCTAGAAACTAGTGGTTTTATCAACCATCAACAATTGATGCTCCTTCTTGATTTCTACTATCGCGGTGTCAAACATCGCGAATAGCTCAAGGATCATCATAACTATCCCTGATATGTTATAGTTCATCACGAAGCTCTACTAGCTTGGTGGCAGTGACTATGGAGAACCATCACTGTCTCATCTGGGAGATTAACTCCCACTCGATTCAAGCGATTGTGGTACTCAGACAATCTGAGCACATGCTCAACGATTGAGCTTTTCTCCCTTAGTTTGCAGGCTTAAGAAACTTGTCAGAGGTCTCATACTTCTTGACGTGGGCACTAGTCTGAAATCCCAATTTCAGTCTTCGGAACATCTCACATGTTTTGTGACGTTTCAAAAACGTCTTTGGTGCCACAATTCTAAACCGTACTGAACTATCACGTAGTCATCAAAACGTGTATGTCAGATGTTTCGTAACATCTACAGACGACGCTGAGGTTCAGCACACCGAGCGGTGCATTAAGGACATAAGCCTTCTGTGCAGCAATGAGGACAATCCTCAGTTTACGGACCCAGTCCGCATAATTGCTACTAGCAACTTTCAACTAAATTTTCTCTAGGAACATATCTTAACCAGTAGAACTAAAGCGCAATGACATAATTTGTAAAGACCTTTTGACTATGTTCATGATAATTGAGTTCATCTGATTAATGAACTCCCACTCAGATAAACATCCCTCTAGTCATCTAAGTGATTCATGATCCGAGTCAAACTAGGCCGTGTCCGATCATCACGTGAGACGGTCTAGTCATCATCGGTGAACATCTCCATGTTGATCGTATCTCCTATACGACTCATGTTCGACCTTTCGGTCTCTTGTGTTCCGAGGCCATGTCTGTACATGCTAGGCTCGTCAAGTCAACCTAAGTGTTTTTGCTTGTGTTCCGAGGCCATGTCTGTACATGCTAGGCTCGTCAACACCCGTTGTATTCGAACGTTAGAATCTATCACACCCGATCATCACGTGGTGCTTCGAAACAACGAACCTTCGCAACGGTGCACAGTTAGGGGGAACACGTCTCTTGAAATTTTTAGTGAGGGATCATCTTACTTACTACCGTCGTTCTAAGCAAATAAGATGCATAACATGATAAACATCACATGCAATCAAATAGTGACATGATATGGCCAATATCATTTTGCTCCTTTGATCTCCATCTTCGGGGCACCATGATCATCTTTGTCACCGGCATGACACCATGATCTCCATCATCATGATCTCCATCATTGTGTCTTCTTGAAGTTGTCACGCCAACGATTACTTCTACTTCTATGGCTGACGCGCTTAGCAATAAAGTAAAGTAATTTACATGGCGTTATTCAATGACACGCAGGTCATACAAAAAATAAAGACAACTCCTATGGCTCCTGCCGGTTGTCATACTCATCGACATGCAAGTCGTGATCCCTATTACAAGAATATGATCAATCTCATACATCACATATATCATTCATCATATCTTCTGGCCATATCACATCACATAGCACATGCTGCAAAAACAAGTTAGACGTCCTCTAATTGTTGTTGCAAGTTTTTACGTGGCTTGTATAGGTTTCTAGCAAGAACGTTTCTTACCTACGTAAAACCACAACGTGATATGCCAATTTCTATTTACCCTTCATAAGGACCCTTTTCATCGAATCCGTTCCGACTAAAGTGGGAGAGACAGACACCCGCTAGCCACCTTATGCAACTAGTGCATGTCAGTCGGTGGAACCTGTCTCACGTAAGCGTACGTGTAAGGTCGGTCCGGGCCGCTTCATCCCACAATGCCGCCGAAACAAGATAAGACTAGTAGCGGCAAGAAGAATTGACAACATCGACGCCCACAACTACTTTGTGTTCTACTCGTGCATAGAAACTACGCATAGACCTAGCTCATGATGCCACTGTTGAGGAACGTAGCAGAAATTCAAAATTTTCTACGCATCACCAAGATCAATCTATGAAGTAATCTAGCAACGAGGGGAAGGGAAGTGAATCTACATACCCTTTTAGATCGCGATGCGTAAGCGTTGCAAGAACGCGGATGAGGGAGTCGTACTCGTAGCGATTCAAATCGCGGTTGATTCCGATCTAAGCACCGAAAGAACGGTGCCTCCGCGTTCAACACACGTGCAGCCCGGTGACGTCTCCCACGCCTTGATCCAGCAAGGAGAGAGGGAGAGGTTGGGGAAGACTCCATCCAGCAGCAACACGACGGCGTGGTGGTGATGGAGGAGCATGGCAATCCCGCAGGGCTTCGCCAAGCACCGCGGGAGAGGAGGAGGAGGGAGAGGGGTATGGCTGCGCCGAAAGAGAGACGTTCTCATGTGTTGGGCAGCCCCAAAACCCCAATATATATAGGGGAGGGGGAGGGCTGCGCCCCCCATCTAGGGTTTCCCCCTCAAGGGGTGCGGCCAGCCCTAGATGGGGCTTGGGGGGCGACCAAAGGGGGGAGGAGTGCCTCCCAAGTCAAGTGGAGGCCCTCCCCCTTAGGGTTTCCCCTCTCCCATGCGCATGGGCCTTGGGGGGGCTGGTGCCCCTGGCCCATTAAGGCTAGGGCGCCCCCTTACAGCCCATGCTGCTATATTGGACGTGGTGGAACATTTTCCGGACCTCCGGACCCCTCCGGAATCCTCCGGAACCTTCTGGAAGCTTCCCGGTACAATACCGAAAAAACCCGAACTTTTCCCGGAACCTGAACAACAACTTTCCATATATAAATCTTTACCTCCGGACCATTCCGGAACTCCTCGTGACGTCCGGGATCTCATCCGGTACTCCGAACAACATTCGGTAACCACGTACATGCTTTCCCTATAACCCTAGCGTCATCGAACCTTAAGCGTGTAGACCCTACGGGTTCGGGAACCATGCAGACATGACCGAGACGTTCTCCGGTCAATAACCAATAGCGGGATCTGGATACCCATGTTGGCTCCCACATGTTCCACGATGATCTCATCGGATGAACCACGATGTCGGGGATTCAATCAATCCCGTATTCAATTCCCTTTGTCCATCGGTATGTTACTTGCCCGAGATTCGATCGTCGGTATCCCGATACCTTGTTCAATCTCGTTACCGGCAAGTCTCTTTACTCGTTCCGTAACTCACATCATCCCGTGATCAACTCCTTGGTCACACTGTGCACATTATGATGATGTCCTACCGAGTGGGCCCAGAGATACCTCTCCGTTTACACGGAGTGACAAATCCCAGTCTCGATTCGTGCCAACCCAACAGACACTTTCGGAGATACCCGTAGTGCACCTTTATAGCCACCCAGTTACGTTGTGACGTTTGGCACACCCAAAGCATTCCTATGGTATCCGGGAGTTACACAATCTCATGGTCTAAGGAAATGATACTTGACATTAGAAAAGCTCTGAGCAAACGAACTACACGATCTTGTGCTAGGCTTAGGATTGGGTCTTGTCCATCACATCATTCTCCTAATGATGTGATCCCGTTATCAACGACATCCAATGTCCATGGTTAGGAAACCGTAACCATCTATTGATCAACGAGCTAGTCTCCTAGAGGCTTACTAGGGACATGGTGTTGTCTATGTATCCACACATGCATCTGAGTTTCCTATCAATACAATTTTAGCATGGATAATAAACGATTATCATGAACAAGGAAATATAATAATAACCTACTTATTATTGCCTCTAGGGCATATTTCCAACAGTTTCAACCGTGGTATTATAGGAGCATACCACATCACCTTGGCAGGAACCCTCTTCCTGGGAGGCTCGCCGTCAACATCACCAGGGTCATCTCGTCTGATCTTATACCGCAATGCACCGCATACCGGGCATGTGTTCAAATCCTCGTACGCACTGCGGTAGAGGATGCAGTCATTAGGGCATGCATGTATCTTCTGCACCTCCAATCCTAGAGGGCATACGACCTTCTTTGCGCATACGTATTGTCGGGTAATTCGTTATCCTTTGGAAACTTCTTCTTCCATATTTTCAGTAGCCTCTCAAATCCTTTGTCAGGCAGAGTATTCTCTGCCTTCCACTGCAGCAATTCCATTACGGTACCGAGCTTTGTGTTGCCATCTTCGCAATTGGGGTACAACCCTTTTTTGTGATCCTCTAACATGTGATCGAACTTCAGCTTCTCATTTTGACTTTCGCACTGTCTCCTTGCATCAACAATGACACGGCGGAGATCATCATCAGGCACATCGTCTGGTTCCTCTTGATCTTCAGCAGCTTCCCCCGTTGCAGCATCACCGTATTCAGGGGGCACATAGTTGTCATCGTCCTCTTCTTCTTCGCTGTCTTCTCCGTGCTTGGTCCAAACATTATAGTGTGGCATGAAACCCTTATAAAGCAGGTGGCTGTGAAGAATTTTCCGGTCAGAGTAAGACTTCGCATTCCCACATATAGGGCATGGACAACACATAAAACCATTCTGCTAGTTTTCCTCAGCCACTTCGAGAAAATTATGCACGCCCTTAACGTACTCGGAGGTGTGTGTGTCACCGTACATCCATTGTCGGTTCATCTGCGAGCATTATATATAATTAAGTGTGTCAAAAACCATTACAGAACATCATGGATAGATAAGTGAAAAAATTAATAGAAGTTCATCATCACATTAAAACCAAAGTACATACATAGTTCTCATTGAACAACATATAGCTCTCCAGAGCATCTAATTAAACCATACATTGAAACTATGTAAAACATTTCAATGCAACAACAAATGCGATCATAATCGCAACCAAGGTAACAATTGATCCAACGGCATAATGATACAAAGCCTTGGTATGAATGGCATATTTTCTAGTCTTTCTAATCTTCAAACGCATTGCATCCATCTTGATCTTGTGATCATCGACGACATCCGCAACATGCAACTCCAATATCATCTTCTCCTCGTCAATTTTTTTATTTTTTCCTTCAAGTAATTGTTTTCTTCTTCAACTAAATTTAACCTCTCGACAATAGGGTCGGTTGGAATTCCAGGTTCACATACCTCCTAGATAAATAAAATCTATGTCACGTTGGTCGGCATAATTGTCATAAATAATAAGTGAACCAAATAGTTATGAAAGATAATATATACCACATCCGAATCATAGACAGGACGAGGGCCGACGGGGGCGGATACCAAAACCATCGTACTATATAATAACAAGCAATAATAAAAGTAAGAAAATTAGACAAGTATCTATCTAAAGTAAGATTTTTTTCTTTCAGAAAGAAGATAAGAACAAGAGGCTCACCACGGTGGTGCCGGCGACGAGATCGGCGTGGGTGATCGACGACGGTGAAGACGGGGACGGGACGTGATGGACCGCTAAACCTAGACAAATCTCGAGGAATATGGAGTTTGGAGGTCGAGCTTCGAGAGGAGAAAGGTCAACTAGTGTGGCTCGGGCATTTCATCGAACACCTCATGTGCATAGGAGGTGAGCTAGAGCACCACAAAGCTCTCCCCTCGCCGGCCAGAAAAAACAGAGCAGTGTGGAGTGCTCTGCTCCGACGATGGGGTATATATAGGCAACTCATTGGTCCCGGTTCGTGGCTGGAACCGGGACTAAAGGCCCCCCTTCTGTCCCGGTTCCAGCCACGAACTGGGACCAATGGCTGTGGGCCAGGAGTGAGGACCATTGGTCCCGGTTCGTGCCTGGAACTGGGACAAATGGGTCGAGACGAACCGGGACCAATGCCCCACGAGGCCCGGCCGGCCCCCTGGGCGCACGAACCGGGACGTATGCCCCCCATGGGTCCCGGTTCATGACTCAACCGGGACTAATGGGCTCGCCAGGCCTGAACCAAAGCCCTGTTTTCTACTAGTGTTATTCCCTTGAGTCAAATCAGAAGTAATTATAACTATGAATTTTGACAGCTAATGTATTTTGTTTACATGAATCTATGACAGTCAAGAGGAAATACATTTATTTAACATCAAAGTGGTAAATCATTTGTTACCACAATAAACCTGAAAATATCAATTCTTGAAATTACTCTCAAAACTAACACTTGTAAGTTACTCTCATAACACAAGAAGTCCTACGACTACAAAAATTCTTGTAGTTCATTCTTTCATAGTAAATGCTGACCGAATTATAGTTGCCAACACTCATGCATCACGGTGCCAGGAGTCCTATAGAATAGCAGGAATATCACTATTTTTGAACATCAGTAGCACAAATACATAGAAAGAAAATAATCTAAATCCCTGGCATTAAAGTGGCAACAATATAGGAGACTTCTGATTTTCAGTAGAACTTGCAGCAATCACACATGGAATATTCCTACCAAAACGTACACAGATGAAGTACTCCAAAGATAACAATTGGCCTACATATAGAACAAAATTGTAGTACATCAGAAAATTGAAGTGAGCACACCTGAACCGAGAAAGCAAGATGACACTGAATTTTCTTGCTTCACAGCGCCATTGCAAGCACGCACAGCCACCATGTTGTGGAGCAAATTGAACAAAATTCAAAACTCACCCGTAGATGCATCATGAACCTGAGCGTTTGACAAATAGGATAATGACAAGAGGTTAGGATTTGAGACACCTCTTACCAAAGGAGGCGGAGATACAAGAGAATTTGCAGATTTCTTTTGTTGATAAAGACAAACCAGAAGTTATGGAGGCAAGAATGGAATCACTCAGACCCCAAGTAGAGGCAGGTCCGTCCAGCGCGGTGGAGGTGAGGTCCGGCAGGTGAGGCATGGCAAGATGGGGTTGTACGCGGATGGCGAGGCGACGACGAATCAGGGTTGAAACTTGCGGCGTGTCGGGTGATGCAGTGGGCGACGACACGTTGGTGCCTCAAAGAAGGCACAACTCCTCCTCGCACGTCCCCGACGGCGGCCTCGCACGAGAGTTTAACCGGTGGCAGTTCGGATGGCATGCCTTGCGTGATTGCAGGTGTTGCCTTTGCGGGGCGTGGGATGATTTCCTCCGCGGTGAAGTACGGTCAGTCAACGTAAATTACTAAATGCACAAAGAGAACGGGTTAGGTTAAGGCTAACTGTTAGATCGGATTTAGCGAGCCTAATCTTGCGATGCTAATTCGTCCATGTACAATTATGGGTGCGTTTAGGAGAGATCAAGTTTGCTCTTTTATAAGTAGTGTAGATGTAGATGTAGAAGGTTGATGGACTTCAGGTCTGCGCTGTAGATATCAGATGAGCTTGAGCACCTCTAGCTGAACCTTTATAATTTAGGCCCTTAAATGCCTCTTCAAATCTTAACTCCTCATATTGAAGGAGTTAAAAAAAGTTGTTTCTAACCGAACTCTTAAATTTATCTTCCTAATTATTTTTTACACAATCACATAAAATGAAACTACTCGATTCGAACTCATACTTAAACAAAGATAGCACATATTAAACTAACACATATTAAAATAATCCTAATTGTCTTTTGCCATGAGCTTCTCCTAATCCACGTCGTCATCGCTTGAGTCGTCGGACGAACATTCGATCACGGAGGGACCACCACCACGTGGTTCGCCCTCATCGGCCCGGTTCTTGTAGGCCTCGTAGACCCGGAGCTCATCCGCAATGAGCTCCGGGTGGTACACTCGGGGCTTGGCCATGTAGGCCTCGTAGATGCGCTCGGCCATGTAGGCCTCACAACTTTGCTGGTGACCCTTCGTTACTTGACATTGACTCGTCTAGACATAGCTCACATTCTACAGCAATCGTGCTTGTACATGTATGCACCCTGGGAGCCACATCACAACCTTGTGAGGAGGAGGATTCGCTACATCAAGGGCACGTTCTATCTTGGTCTACGCCTCCACTCGACACCGACTACGTCTCTTAAAGCCTACTCTGATGTTGACTGGGTGGGCTACCTCAATACTCGTTGCTCCACTCCGAGCTATTGTATCTACTTTGGAGACAACCTTGTGTCATGGTCTTCTAAGCGCCAAACTACAGTCTCCTTCTCTAGTACTGAAGCAGGGTATCTCATTGTTGCTCATGCCACAGCTGAGTGTGTTGTTTCCTTCAGCTTCTTCACAAGCTTCATCGACCCCTCTGTACCACAACTATCGTCTTATGTGACAACGTTGCGTTGTCTACATGACCTCCAATCCTGTGAAAACATCATCACACCAAGCATATAGAGATCAACATCCATTTCTTTCGTGAAAAGGTTTCTCTCGGTCAGATTCGGGTTCTTCGTGTGCCAAAGTTCTACCATCCCAACTGTTCTTGGACTTTCAATACAGTATGTGCGTTCGTTGCATTGACTTAGGGGGTGTTAAAGTAAATATCTTGTGTATTACGACAAGTAATCACCCTTGTCGTATCAACCAAAATTTGGTCAGTTCATGTGATCGATAAGGTTGGGTCAAGTCCTTGTTCTCCAAGGAATGATCTCCCAGAGTCGCGTTTCCCTGAACTCTTTCTCCCTCTAATATACAGAAATCCCACCTTGGAAACGATCCAACAACCCCACACTTCCATTGCTAGTGTCTACTAAATCTGGGCACCTCAAACAATACAACATGAGTTTTCACTGTCCCACCAAGTTCATGATTATCACCGGCAAATTGGCATGCACCATCTTTGTAAAGCGGCGTTGCAACGAAGGACCGCCACTGTCACACTCTGTCTTGACGCCTTAGCCACTCAAAATAGGACACCAGTGAGAAATGGAAGCTATAGCCGCAGTGTGAGCTTCCCATCATCCACTGCCCTCACTAACCAATGCAGCTCCAAAACGATGCTCTCAAGACAAGAAAAATGACACCATTGACATCATCATCTGATTCAAGATCACCTAGATC
>NC_057814.1:27806009-27830893 GCF_018294505.1 Triticum aestivum
CAATAGGCAGGTAGGGGAGAATGACTTCGACAATTCCTTCAAAGGTAACGACACTCAAAGGTGTTGCAATCTTCGACCCAAAAAAACCGAGAAGAACTTTCGCTGACCATCTCTCCACAGTCTAACAATCTACCGAGACGTGACCAAGCCAGTACCACATGCGGTGGCTATCGGCCCGCTAGGGCCCATATCAAACTGGTGTGCCACCAGCCACCACACGCTCAGTCAGGCTAGAACCGCGGATCTGTGTGGCACATGGCAAAAGCCGTGACGAATGCTCGTCGTCGGCACTGCCTCCATGCCACCATGCTGGCATTGTCCTACTGCTAGCCCGACGCCGCCACATGAGCCACATACGCCACTAAGTCGAGCTGCCCTAGCACCTCTCGTGCGCTCAGCGAGATGTAGATGAGGGACCCTGCCGCCATCGACGACATGCAGGCTTTGTGGGGATGATGAGGGGTCAGAGGGAGTGTGTGTGTGTGGGAGGGGGTGTTTAGCGGTGGTTAGGGTTTTCTCTTGGGCCACTACGGAAAGCGACACGGTTGTCTAGATGTTTTTTCTGCATGAAATTCCCCAAAAATCTCATTTCTCGACTCTCATGTGTCTGCGCGTGCATCAGATTCCCCGACTGGTGCACCGTGAGCCGTGGGCACATTGCACATGGTTGGGTGCAACGAACAAGCATGTACCACACGTACGCACGTGTCTTTGAACAACTTTTCCTTCCTCGTAATCTACTGGAGCTTGGCCTTTTCACTCACACGAGTTCAAAAACACGAACAAAATCTAGGCAAACTCGATTTGACGCTCTTTGCGTCAAACTACCGATTCGTACAGGGGAGCCGAGCCAGCAAGCAAAACGGGCAGGCCCTTTTAGTGCTACACTAGCTGTTGGGGCGCCGCAGAAAGTTGTGCGCATTTTTCCATCTAAAAAATAGTCATTTTACAGTGCATCCGGACGATATGGACCGTCCGTCGGAGCGAATTCGACGCTCCAGATCCGATGCAATACGCTGATGTCACGTGTATTATATCAGACCCCGAGGGGCATTTTCGGGAGAAAAAATATTTCGAACTGATCTGATTTTCCCTCCCAAATATTTCGAGGGTATTCTCGGTACGAATTTCAGGGCTATTTTCGGTTCGATATTTATCCCGTTCGCTAGGTTTATTCCTCGCCGCCGCTACGGTTTCAATCCTCGCCGGCAGGATCTAGCCGCTCGTCGCGGCCCCTCCCTCCCTCGTCGCCGGCAGGATCTAGCCGCGCGTCGCGGCCCCTCCCTTCCTCCACCCCAATTCCCTCGCGATCTCGCACCCCCTTTTCAACGAACACGAGAGGAGGCCCACTGCCCTCCCCGGGGCGGCGGCCGGCGAAGAGTCGGCGCCATCCCACCTCCCAGTCCTCCATGCGGGTGCCTATAGCCACAAGGTTATAGGCAACCTCTTTCCCACACCCCAATTGGTTGTTTGCGTCCTCTACATATCATTTCTCAGCCATGGCTGCAGCTTTGATCTGGCCATGCATCTCGTCCGATGGCAAGGTGGTTGGGCATGGATCATGTTCTGCGGGACTAGATGAAGCCGGCCGCCGGCCTCGACGGCCAGCCCCATTCGTCCAGCCCCGACTGCTTGATCTACGAACGTTCAATCGTTGCATTCAACATGTATTCTTTCAATTTGGCTGATAGGTAAGATTTGGAGATCAATAGAGATGATAAGCTATTAATTTTGAAATGTACTATAAACAATTCATAGCTTATGTTGCTCAATATTTATGATGCTCGCTTCTTCTTGTGCAATTGCTGGACTGGGATCAGCAGACTTGGCATGTGCTTTATATGAAAAATTAGATTCACATGGGATATCCACCTTTTCAAGATTGCTGTTAAGTCTTATTATGATGTTTTAGCCTTGTTAAAGGGAGAGTAATGGTCCTCGCAAAAAGCAGAGAGAAAGGAATGAGCATTCGATTCTTCCATATGTTGCATTTCATTCTCCCGTGTTTAGTTATGTCCAACATTTGTTACATGCACACACTTGACAAGGTTAGTACAAGTAGTAATTTTTCCTCTGTTTTGCAGGGCTATGACAGAACATGCTATGTGATTCCCTGAGGCAGGATGGATGTACCATGGCCACACCACTGTGCTCCTAAAGGTGATCGCTTCAATTCAGCGTTGCAGCACCTGCAGAGGCCCCCTATGGTACGTGCTTTTACTCTTGTTATCCTATGCTCTATTTTTTTGGCTTTGCGGCCTGCCTACGAGACATAGCTGGGATTGTGTGTTGAATCAGGCAGTATTTTCGACTACTGTTGTGAGGCTATGCTCATGCTTTAATAAATTTTTCTCTCGTATGAAAATAGACATATCATAATCCATTATTCTTCTAGGGTTTCCCCAGGCACCATTATATTCACATGGTAGTAAAAAGAAAATATAGATTTCTACGAGATCCCGTAGAGACCAAATTTATTTCAAGCAAAATATAGTAACCAATATTATTGAAGTTTTACAACTTGACTCATGTGCAATGGACTAAGAACACGGCTAGGAAACCTTCTTCGGGACTAAAACCCAACCACACCCTACTCTATCGCTTTATGGCCAAGTGTACACTCCACATGTAAGAATGAACCACAATGCTGGACTAACTGCTTGCATCCTCGTCGTCTTCAACCGCAGCTGCATCCGATTGCCTAGCATGGTACTGCCTGAACCTAGTCCTGTATTTCATTTTGTTGTAGGGTGAATCGACAAGCACAACAGGTAGCTCTCTTCTGAATTTGTCGATGTAGGCCTGCATGCGAGGATATGTTAGTATCGTTCCATATGTTTCAGAAATGACAGAATTTTAGGTATTACTCTACGTACTTCGTCATATTGCAACCTCAGTTTTACTCTCGTAAATAATTCGATGTTCTTCAGCATGTACAGTGCACAACAAGAACTGCAACATTTATGTTGTTAGATCAGCATTTCAGATATTAACAATCTAAAACAAAAACAAAAGCTAATATTGTTGACTGGCGTCTCATCGGATTTTGGCACATTAATATTCCGTACTAGCCATTGCGTCACGTTAATGTCTTCCCATGCATTGCTTTCAATCCCATTGACTCGCATCGCTGCTCTCAGATGTGTTTTCATCCCACGTACCTGCAAGCCCAATGGGATGAGAAGTCGCTTACGACTAATACTTACATACGATGTTAAATCCTTTCTTATAATTAAATATGTTGAAATTCTCACCACGTTATTTACTTCTCTGGGTATCATACAGTGGAAAAGTGAATCAAGAACCTGAATCTCACAAGGAACCAGTGGGTGTTTAAACTATTCGTAGGTAGGAAAACCTGGAGTGCACAGATAATTAGATCAACGTGCATAGTAATAAAAAAAACTGTTCTACGTCAGCTTAAAATACCATATCATGTTTCAGGTAGGTGATGCCTTGTGTTGTTCCAGGAATGCCTGCCAAAGCGTCCTCGTAGCACTCCTCTATCCTACCATCTCTTTCAAGCTTAGCGACGTCGGCCACCCTCTCAATGTAAACCAGTTGGCCGTCCCTTTTGTCAATTGGTTGATCATGACGCATGAGCTGGATCACAGCATCAACCACCTACAAAAATAATCAAGTTAATTGTATTGTACAAAAATGAAACTTCATAAACTAATTTGTGAAATACCATCTTACTTCGTCACCCAACCATACGCCATCTTCAGATTCATCTTTATGGGTAGGCATTGCAAATGCTTTGATAGCACGACAATGTCATCAACTAAGACCATTTGTTTTTCACGATTTGTAGTGTTGATCAGTGACGCCACGAAATCCTGTCGAACCACGTCTAGCTGGTCCCTCTGGGTTTCTGGAACTTCTGACCTCTTTTTTAAGTTGCTAGAGCCGATTTTCCTCTTTTTACTGTTCGTGTCCTCGGAATCATTTGTACACTCTGATGGAATCTTTATTTTCCTTTTTTTCTTCTCAGTGTCGTACGAAGCATACTCGTCATTCTTAAATAATTGCAATACCACCCTTTTCTTTTCGCCCCCATGATTTGGTGGCGTCGATTCAACCACACTTACTTGTTGCTGCTTTTGAAAGGATTCATCATGGCTGTCATCATCTGTGAAGGCACGGGGCTCTTCAGGATCTCGCGATCCCGTAGCCTTCACAGAGTGCTGCTTCCTCCGTCTGTTGAACAGATTCCGTCAGACGAAATAAACCGCGTGTTAGCCTTTAGCAGATTCTTGCTCAATTATAGGTAAAATGTGCATCACCTGGAAATCTTCAAGGCTTGTGGTGGCTTTGGAATGCATTTGCTTATCAAAACTAGGAGCTCCCTGGATATCATCCACCTCTTTAAAAAACTTATGAACACCACTGAGATCCTGTTTGATTTTTGCAGCAGCTCTTTCAATGCTTCATCCTGTACGTGGAAGATCAAATGTTATTTCTGAAACGACAATGATTGTTTCATAATTAAGTTAACATGCATACGTCAAAATCTTCATCAAGGTTCTTCATGGGGGGCTCCATGTCATCATTTTTATTCCCTGCTTACAATCGTGCTTAGCAGCGACCTCCATGACATCCTTTTGTTTCCCCTGGTCAGAAGCCTGCTCAGCATTCTCAACAGAGGCCTCCATTGGGTGTGAAGGTGCCCCGAGGTCAGATAGATGTATGTCCTCCACTCCTGGAAATATTCCATCGTGTTTTTTCTTTAAAAAATACATGTTAGTCTGGGGTGTTTTGATAGTAAACTAAATTAGAAAAAAACTTGTACACGTAAATTTCCAATTATATATACTAATCTCATAATTCTAGGCTTACCTTCAATTCTTTTATGAGGTCCTCCGTGAGCTTGCCATTTGTACGGGTACGCCTAAGGCACTCATCCATTTTCTTTTCAGGGGTGCACATCCTATGGTTTTGTTCTGTACCGGACTCCCGCACGAGGGAGGCAACTTCTTGCAAATCAGTCAATTCACGTCCGACGAGTACCTTAATCTGAGACTTTGAAACAGCTAGAATCATATAACTTCATACTAGTTAGAATGTTACAATATATATTTGTGCCTGATGTAACTCATTTACCTGAGCGCTAGTCTTCAGTTTGGCCAGCGTACCATCTCTTGCTGGAATGAAAGGCCTCATCAGGTCCTCAACATACTGCAGTTTAGTGTCGTTAGTATGATTTAGAAAATATATATGTTACATAATCCAGGCAATGTGCTGACATTTTACCTCTCCAACTCCCAGATAATTATTCTGGATTATATTGTCAACCTTTTTTGCCTTCTCCTCGCTCCAGTCCTGGATCAGCGGTCTTAACCTTGATTCATACGAGATGCTAGAGTCCAATTGGTGCACTCTGAACTTCTCGTAGTACCATGTCTGCATGACAACAAAAGCAGTTTACAAACATTCCCGTACATGATGTAATGTATGTTAGGTAACTGATAATTGTACTACTACGAATTACCTGCAGTAGTGGTAGATTCCCCTCCAGAATTGCCTCACCATTTACAAAATTCTTCACGCTATCCATAAGATAGTCAAGCGTTAGCTGTCCAAGATTTGTGCCCTTTATCGTCTCAACGTTTCTAACAATCCAAATATATTTGTTATCCACATACTCCTCTTTTGTTCGGCATACATATTTGCCTATGGTGTACAAGACAAATGGCCTGACAAAATTTGGTGTGCTGTCGACTTTCATCTTGGCTAGCAATCCTTTGAAAGTTATTTTGGTGTCATTACGGTCTTTCAGTTTTTTCCACAACTCCATATTATCATCAAGATTTGAAGGGACGTGCTTCTTCCCATGGCAGGGCATGCCTGTTATATGCGCTACATCTTCTAGTGTGATCCTACATGGTGTCCCATTGATGATAAAGGCATCCTGCTCTGCATCATATGAATTAGCGATGGCCAGGCAGAGTACACGTCTAATTTTGATGCTAGGTGTCTTGAGAAGTCCACCCAGTCCTATAAACTGGATGTACATCCTTTGCTGCGTGTTTAATCCGTTTATGAACTCCTCATATGGCGGCAAAGAAGCATCCTAGGTTCAATGGATGTGCAAGTGTGATTAGATTCAGCATGGTATACAATTTAAACTCTCATACAGACGAATACAGCTTATATATACCAACATAAAAATTGTGCTCTACGCTACTGCATGAGGTACAAGCATGCTGAGTTCCATGTATGTGCAAATACTATCATGTGATTCAGCTTGGTTACGTTTGAACGGTCATCTAAGGTAATCTCCATTGCAAGGCACTTATCTGAAATAAAATAAAGATTGGAAAATAAAAAACTATCCAACCGTGGTCTCCACAACTCTAGGCGCTAATCATGGTCAGTAGTATGGAATTAAAACATGGGCCATCAATGCCTTCCATAACTCGTGCGGAAGGAAAAAAAGAAGGCAAGCGCCCGCTGCACTAATTGGCATCGACAAGACCAGACGCTAAGATTTAGCCTGGAATTAATCAATGAACTGCCAATCTGGTAGGAAACAAATCCTAGCGCCCTCCCCTAACGCCCCCAACTTAATTTGTTTAAGCTGAGTTACATGAATATGCAAACAACGAGTGGGGTCGCAGCAAGAGATCATGGGAGGAAGATCGTGGCACGAAAAATAGCAGCGGCTGAGATCGTGGGGAGTTCCTAGAGGATTCATGTTTGGCTCCGTCGTTCGGTCTTGCTGGATTCCTGGGTTGCTCCGTCCTTCTGTCTTGCTAGTTTGGGCGGCGCAGAAGGACGAACTATGATCTACGAGGTTTCAAAGGATCCCTATTTATAGG
Source organism: Triticum aestivum (assembly GCF_018294505.1). NCBI lineage: Eukaryota > Viridiplantae > Streptophyta > Magnoliopsida > Poales > Poaceae > Triticum > Triticum aestivum. The sequence goes on from NC_057814.1 coordinate 27,812,831, forward strand.
GATCGTAACAACCCGGGCATATATCTACGTATAGATTTCTTTGGTTGGAGGAAATCAAGGGAGGGGCGTGGAGAGTTTAGCAAAGGTAAGTTATGGTTTAAAAGAAACCAAGGTAAGTTGCGTAATAACACGTAGGTCTCCTAAGAATCACGATCATCAAAAAGATATGGTTCCCGTTTCTTTGAAAATCAGCCAAAAGAACTGGACCGCTTTTATTATTGCTTATAAGTAGTTCACTGGACCTCTTTTAGGATGAAAACTCGTTCTAAAGTCAACTAAGATTGAGTGTTCACACGTGAAGTATTTTACTCTCTTGTGAAGCTATTTTATTGCCCATCCGATCTTGCATGCTCATGCTCATACCTTTTTTCCTCGTATATGTGAGACCAAATTTTGTTAATAATACTGAATCATGTCTGGTGCTGCTCAAGATGGCACGACACCATGGTTTTCACTTCGGTGAGATTTCGATAAAATAACTGAACTTCATTCATTTCAGCACTCACTGCAATATTTGCCTTTCAGCCTCACTGAATTTCGGCCAAAATATTTCAGCACTCGCTGAAATTTTTCTGAAACTTCTAACTAGCGATGTTAAAAAAATTCTGAAACTTCTAACTAGCGATGCCAAAATATTTCAGCACTCGCTGAAATTTTTCTGAAACTTCTAACTAGCGATGTTAAAAGAATTCTGAAACTTCTAACTAGCGATGTTACAGAAATTCTGAAACTTCTAACTAGCGATGTAATTGTTCTGAATCTTGTCCAGACTCCGACGACACTTAAATATAAATTTAAGAATTCAGTTAAACTTCCTAAGCTTCAAAAGTTATGGTTATAAAAAGCAAATATATGTTTCCGCGTCTCCCATGCAGACCAAATTTATTTCAAGAATAGTATTTGGAACCAGTACTGTGAAATATTACAACTTGATTAATCCGCACTCGACTATGAACATGGCTAGGAAACCTTCTTTGGGACTAAAACCAAACCACACCCTACTCTACCACCTCATAACCAAGTGTACACTCTAGATCTAAGAATCAACCACTGCTGGACTAACTGCTTGCATCTTCATGATCTTCAATCGCAGCTGCATCCAATAGGCTAGCATTGTACGTCTTCAGCCTTTTCATGGACGTCAATTTGTTGTAGGGCGAATTAAGAAGGACAACATGCAGCTCTCTTCTATAATTGTCAATGTATGCCTTCATGGGAGGATATGTTAGTATCGTTCCATATGTTTACAAAATTGACAGAATTTGAGGTGTTACTCTACGTACTTGGTCATAACGCAGCGTAAGATCTTCTCCGTAAAGAATTCGATGTTCTTCAGCATGTAGAGTGCACAAGAAGAACTACAACAATTAATTCTGTTAGCACCATTTCACGTATTAACAATGAAAAACATATTTATAAGGTAATACTGTTGACTGACTTGTCATCTTGTCTTGGCACAGGAACATGCTTTACTGTCCATTGGGTCACGTTAATGTCTTGCCATGCATGGCTTTGTGGTCCATTGATTCGCAGCGATGCTCTCAGATGTGCTTCCACCCCACGTATCTGCCAAAGTCCATGGTATGAGAAGTTGCTCACGGTTCAAGGTTAGGTATGATGCTAAATGCTGTGTTATATTGAAAGACATTTAAAATCTCACCGCGTGAACCACTTGTGTGCTTACTACGTAGCTGAAAAGTGAATCAAGAATCTGAATCTCCCTCCTTCTGGGGTTTACAACCACAACGAACCAGTGGGTGTTCGCCATGTTCATAGGTAGAAAAACCTGGACAACAAAGATGATTAGATCAACATGCATAATAATTAGAAAAATAAATGTGTTTATGTCATGGTTAGATGGTACCAGATCATGTCTGAGGTAGTTGTCTCCTTTTAGTGTTCCATGACTGCCCGCCAAAGCGGCCTCGTGGCAGTTTTGGATCAGCGTCCTTAACCTTGATGCATACGAGATGGTATAGTCCAATTGGTGCACCCTCCACTTCTCGTAGTACCACGTCTGCATTACAACAAAAACAGCTTAGAAATTTTTCCATAAAATTAAATGTATGGTATGTTAATAATGATTGTATTACTTGCAGCAGTGCTAGGTTGCCCTCCAGATTTGCTCCACCATTTACTAGTCCTTCCTTCCCATATCGTTGCACGTAGAACTTTCCAGCACGAAAATTAGCGCAAGTTTCATTACAAAGAGAGGCATTCACGACTAAAAACTGAAGGCATGCACGATCTCCCTTAAGTTTTGCTAAAGCACATCTAGATGTGCTCTAAGTATTGATTATCTAAGTCCTATGTCATTGATTTTATGCTAAGATTCGTGCAAGCCTTTTTTTGTCCTTTTTTCTTTTCTTTCTAGACACACCCATATCCCTTCAGTATAATGGGATTGCATGCAGACTTGGGAAGGAGGGAGTATACAGAATACAAAGATCTCGATCGTTACCGGAGGATTCTCTCGATGGCGACCGACTCCATTGCTGTTCGCTTTCATCTTTTGCTTCGCCGGCTTGTCCGACGTCACCGACCTAGGAGCTACTTTGGGCGGCGTGCGGTGGTAATTCGGTGTAGTCATGGAAGGCTAGGTGTGGGGTGGAAGTATACGATCTATGCCGTGAAAAGCTTCGTATTTATAGGGGATTCTCTAACAACCGATCACAAGGAAATATTGGGAATTTGGGATCTCACGAAGAGGTAGTTTTAGATCACATAATGTTTATTTATAGGGGATTCTCTAACAACCCACCACAAGGAAATATTGGGAATTTGGGATCTCACGAAGAGGTAGTTTTAGATCACGTAATTTTTTTTAGCTAGTTTTTTTATTTTGCAAATTTTTTAGCAAGTTTAGATCAGTAATCTCAACCGTGAAGCGTTTGGGCTTCTTGTGCTTTCTTATACGGGCCTATTATAATGGGATGAGCCCATTTGAAATGTGAACATGAGAAAGGAAGCGAGGACTCCAACGGCTGCGACGAGCCCCGTCCCAATTATTTGTGAAGTATTTTACTCTCTTGTGAAGCTATTTTATTACCATCCGATCTTGCATGCTCAAAATCATACCTTTTTTCCTCGTATCTGTGAGACCAAATTTTGTTAATAACACTGAATCATTTCTGGAGCTGCTCAAGATGGCACGACACTATGGTTTTCACTTCGGTGAGATTTCGATGAAATAACTGAACTTCATTCATTTCAGCACTCACTGCAATATTTGCCTTTCAGCCAAAATATTTCAGCACTCGCTGAAAATTTTCTGAAACTTCTAACTAGCGATGTTAAAAAAAATCTGAAACTTCTAACTAGCGATGTAATTGTTCTGAATCTTGTCTAGACTCCGACGACACTTAAATATAAATTTAAGAATTCAGTTAACCTTCCTAAGCTTCAAAAGTTCTGGTTGTAAAAAGCAAATATATGTTTCATCGTCTCCCATGCAGACCAAATTTATTTCAAGAATAGTATTTGGAACCAGTACTGTGAAATATTACAACTTGATTAATCCGCACTGGACTATGAACATGGCTAGGAAACCTTCTTCGGGACTAAAACCAAACCACACCCTACTCTACCGCTTCATAACCAAGTGTACACTCCAGATCTAAGAATCAACCACTGCTGGACTAACTGCTTGCATCTTCATGATCTTCAATCGTAGCTGCATCCGATAGGCTAGCATTGTACGTCTTCAACCTTTTCATGGACTTCAATTTGTTGTAGGGCAAATTAAGAAGGACAACAGGCAGCTCTCTTGTATAATTGTCAATGTATGCCTGCATGGGAGGATATGTTAGTATCGTTCCATATGTTTACAAAATTGACAGAATTTTAGGTGTTACTCTACGTACTTGGTCATAACGCAGTGTAAGATCTTCACCCGTAAAGAATTCGATGTTCTTCAGCATGTAGAATGCACAAGAAGAACTACAACAATTAATTTTGTTAGCACCATTTCACATATTAACATTGAAAAACATATTTAGAAGCTAATACTATTGACTGACTTGTCATCTTGTCTTGGCATAGGAACATGCTTTACTGTCCATTGGGTCACGTTAATGTCTTGCCATGCATGGCTTTGTGGTCCATTGATTCGCAGCGATGCTCTCAGATGTGCTTCCACCCCATGTATCTGCCAAAGTCCATGGTATGAGAAGTTGCTCACGGTTCAAGGTTAGGTATGATGCTAAATGTTGTGTTATATTGAAAGACGTTTAAATCACACCACGTGAACCACTTGTGTTACTATGTAGCTGAAAAGCGAATCAAGAATCTGAATCTCCCTCCTTCTGGGGTTTACGACCACAAGGAACCAGTGGGTGTTCGCGATGTTCGTAGGTAGAAAAACCTGGACAGCAAAGATGATTACATCAACATGCATAATGATTACAAAAATAAATGTGTTTATGTCATGGTTAGATGGTATCAGATCATGTCTGAAGTAGTTGTCTCCTTTTGTTGTTCCATGACTGCCCGCCAAAGCGGCCTCGTGGCAGTTCTCTACCTTACCATCTCTTTCGAGCATAGCGACGCCGGCCACCCTCTCAATGTAAACCAGTTGCCCGTCCCTGATGTCCTTAGGATGATCATGACGCATGATCTGAATCACAGCATCAACCAACTAAAACAAAATTCAAGTTAATTGTACTATGCAAAAGAAAATTGATAAAATAATTTGGCAAATATCTTACTTCGTCACCCAACCATTTGTCATCTAAAACTCCATCTGTCATGGTGAGGCATTGCAAATGCTTCTGTAGCAGAACAATGTCATCAATTACCACCAATTGTTTATCAAGATCTGAGGTGTTGACAATTTCGGCCACGTAATTCTGTCGAAACTTGTCAAGGTCGGTCTCCAGCCTCGAAGCACCTGTGTCTGTATCTTTAAAAATGCTTGCACGGTTTTTCCTGTTTGTATTCTTTGTGTCCTTGGAATCGTTGGTAGACTCTGATGGAGTCCTATTTTTCTTTCTCTTCTTATCACTATCGTACATAACATAATCTTCATTGCACAATAATGAAGATGCCACTCTTTTCCGGCTGCTCGTACGAGTTGGTAGCATGGAATCAACCACACTATCTTATCGCTGCTTTGCTAAAGAATCATCATAGTTGTCCTCATCAACTGGGAAGACATGGGTCTCTTCCGGCTCCCTTATTGCCTTAACCTTGGCAGACCGGTGTTTGCTTTTGGTACCTGCCTCTCCCCCACCTCAATACTGACATCTTCATCATCTTGATCTCTTCTTTCTTCAGCCTTTCGCACATTCTCATTGTGCCTCAAATTCAGAGGATCCCGTGATTCGAAATAAAGCACTTGTTAGCTTGCAATCTGCGCGAAATAAAAAACAAAACCAGTTAACTGTAAAATGTGCATCACCAGGAAAGCTTCAAGGCTTGTGGTGGCTTTGGAATGCTTTCGCGAATCCAAATTCGGAGCACCCTGTGAAGCATCCAGCTCTTTATAAAGCTGTGAAACATTCTTGAGACTCTCCTTGCAAGCTGCAGCAACAGCTCTGTCTTCTTCATCCTGAACGTGGAAGATCATATGTTAGCTACGAATCTGCATTAACTTAAAACAAAATCAGTTAGATGTGAAATGTGTATCACCATGAAAGCTTCAAGGCTTGTGGTGGTTTTTGAATGCTTTCGCGATTGCAAACTAGGAGCAGGCTGCAAATCTTTAGCTACGTTCTTCATGGGGGCATCCATGTTATCTTTCTGTATTCCCTTAGCAGAAATGCCTTTGGCAATGACCTCCGTGTCTTTTATTGTTTTTGCTGGTGAGTAGTATTCTCTCCTGGGACCTCCATTGGGTCCGCAGGTACTCCCAGGTCAGATAGCTGTATGTCCTCTACTCCTGGGCGATCAGCATCAAATATTCCATAGCGGTGGTTCTTTAAAAAAATGTGTTAGTGTGGAGAGTATTGATAGTAAAAATATTTATAGAAACTCATAATGGTATACTTACATTGAATTCTGTGATGAGGTCGCCTGTGCGTCTACCGTTCGCAAGTGTACGCCTAAGGCACTCGTCCATTTTTTTTCAAGGGTGCTCATCCTATCAAATTGTTGTGCACTGGCTTCCCGCACAATGGAGGCAACTTCTTTCAAATCAGCCAATACACGGCCCATGAGTGCCTTATCCTGCAAATTACAAGCAGTTAGAAGCATATGACTTCGATTGTACTTGCAAAGTTACAATATATATTTGTGCCTGATGTTCATCATTTATCTGACCGTCAGTCTTCGGTTTGACCGGCGTCCCAACTGGTGGGGGATTGAAAGGCCGCAACAGGTCATCGACATATTGTATGTTAGTGTCGTTAGTATCATTCAAAACATATGGTAGATAATCCAGGCACACAGTACTAACACTTCACCTCTCCAACCCCTATATATTTTTTGTTGATTATGTTGTCAACCTTCTGTGCCTTCTCGTCACTCCAGTTTTGGATCAGCGGCCTTAACCTTGATGCATACGAGATGGTAGAGTCCAATTGGTGCACCCTCCACTTCTCGTAGTACCACGTCTGCATTACAACAAAAACAGCTTAGAAAATTTTCCATAAAATTAAATGTATTGTATGTTAATAATGATTGTATTACTTGCAGCAGTGGTAGGTTGCCCTCCAGATTTGCTCCACCATTTACAAATTTCCTGACGCTAGTCATAAGATGGTCAAGTGTAAGCTGTCCAAAATTGGTGCTCTTTATTGTCTCAACGTTTCTAACAATCCCAAGGTATTTGTTGTCCACATACTGCTGTGTTGTCGGGCATACATATTTGCCTATGGTGTACAAGACAAATGGCCTAACAAAATTAGGTGTGCTGTCGCCTTTCATCTTGGCTAGCAATCCTTTCAAAGTTACTTTTGTGTCATTGGGGTCTTTCAGTTCCTTCTACAACTCCAAAGTATCATTGTGATTTGAAGAGACGTGATTCTTCCCCATGCAAGGCAGGCCTGTTATATGCTCCACATCTTTTAGTGTGATCCTACATGGTCTCCCATTAATTATAAAGGCATCCTGCTCTGCATCATATGAATAAGCGATGGCCTGGCACAATAGACGTCTCATTCTCATGCCAGGAGTCTTGAGAAGTTCACCAAGTCCAATCACCTTGATGTACGTCACTTGCTGTGCGTTTAATTCTTTTATGAACTTCTCGTATTGCAGCAATGAAGCAACCTGAGTTCCCTGTATGTACAAATAGTGTGATTAGATTCTGTATGGTATTCATTTAAACACGCATAGAACCGACTAGATCTAATCTATGCCAATATCAAAATTGTGCTCTACAGTACTGCATTAAATTATAGAGCTTCTAGGCCATATAATGAACACCAGACATAGAAAACAAGCTATCTCTGTCGGCAAATTGACTGATAATAGTATAGATTTTTAGTAGAAAGAGCAGACTTTGGTCTATGTACACTACTAAAGTTTCAGGCGTCACGCTTACGAAAATAATTGCATACATGATCACAAGATCAATAGTTTATAGATAATCACCATATTAGGAATGTAACATGTGATCCTACTGTCCATCTTTCTCTTTAGTTTTCTCCTTTCTTTCTCGTCAACCTAAAATTTAATATAGTACATACATTTGATGTTCTCAATGCCAAATAAGTGAGGCGTGCAACTTACGTACAAAACTACTTTGTATTCTGTATACTGCGTATTTGATCAGGCATTTAGGAGTACTACGATTGTTTTGTTGATTCGGTTGCTGGTTTTAAACAAAGTTGAATTACTAGTCCTTCCTTTCCATATCGTTGCACGTAGAACTTTCCAGCACGAAAATTAGCACAAGTTTCATTACAGAGAGAGGCATTCACGACTAAAAACTAAGAGAGGAAGGTATCCACGATCTCCCTTAAGTTTTGCTAAAGCACATCTAGATGTGCTCTAAGTATTGCTTATCTAAGTCCTATGTAATTGATTTTATGCTAAGATTCGTGCAAGCCTTTCTAGACACACCCATCTCCCTTCGGTAAAATAGGGATAGTTCGTTATGGCTGTAACTAAACGAGATCAAAAAGAAGTGCGCCGTAAATAATGGGATTGCATGCAGACTTGGGAAGGAGGGTGTACACAGAATACAAGGATCTCGATCGTTACCGGAGGATTCTCTCGATGGCGACCGGCTCCATTGCGTTCGCTTTCATCTTTTGATTCGCCGGCTTCTCCGACGTGCCCTTCTCTTTCGTCGACTTCTCTGACGTGCCCTTCTCTTTCATCTCAGGATTCGCCGACGCAGGCTTTGAAGATGACGGCTCCGTCGGCTTCACCGACCTGGGAGCTACTTTGGGCGGCGTGGGGTGATAATTCGGTGTAGTCATGGAAGGCTAGGTATGGGAGGCGTGGGGTGGAAGTATACGATCTATGCCGTGAAAAGCTTCGTATTTATAGGGGATTCTCTAACAACCGATCACAAGGAAATATTGGGAATTTGGGATCTCAGGAAGAGGTAGTTTTAGATCACGTAATGTTTATTTATAGGGGATTCTCTAACAACCCACCACAAGGAAATATTGGGAATTTGGGATCTCACGAAGAGGTAGTTTCAGATCACGTAATGTTTTTTTAGCTAGTTTTTTTATTTTGAGAATGTTTTAGCAAGTTTAGATCAGTAATCTCAACCGTGAAGCGTTTGGGCTTCTTGTGCTTTCTTATACGGGCCTATGGGATGAGCCCATTTTAAATGTAAACATGACAAAGGAAGCGAGGACTCCAACAGGCGGGACGAGCCCCGTCCCAATTATTTAGGACTGGCATGCGCGAGGGCGCTTCGTCCTCACTTCCACGACTCTCCAAAAACGGTTCCTCTGCCTCTGCGTCCTCTCGATTCCCTCTTCCTTTGCGTCGCCCACTCTCCCAACAATCTGGCTTCTGGAACGGTGAGTTCTCCTTCCTATCAGTTTTGTTAGTAGTTCTCCAGTAGCAGCACATATGATGGCCTTCTTCTTGTCAATTTCTTATTCTCCTGCTTCTTTATTTTGTGCGCACAGATTCATCTGCCTGCAACATGTAGTCTGTTGCCTTATGAGAATTTTGCACACAGATTTATCTGCATGCAACATCTAGTCCGTTGTCTTGTCAATTTCTTGTTTTTCTCCTGCTTCTTTAGTTTGTACACACAGTTTCATCTGCATGGGCGATGAACAATTCATAGATACATGTTTATTCTTGATTGTTGATGCAGTTGTTTAGATAAATATTTCAAGAGCGTAAATTTTGATTGTTAATTCGCATATACTCCCTCTACAAGGAAATATAACAACTTTTGGTTCACTGCTTTAGTGATTTCTTTACAGAGGGAGTACTTGTTTAGTTTAAATTGTTCGTGCACTTGTTTACATAAACTTTCAATAGCACCAGAATTCCTATACTATCTGCCGTCATATTCATCTCGGCTTATTGTTATCATGTTATTGTCATGCTTCATGTCTTATACTGGTTTCATCAATTACAGTCCTTCGACATGGCGTTCGAGGATGATTATGCTGCTAGGGTAGATGGAAATACCGAAATCTATGTGAAGTACACGAACAAGGCTAGCTGTGTTGAGTACTGCATTGGCAGATTCAAATACTGGCTGCGGAACGACGACCAGAAGATAGTTGCACTGGATGTGGAGTACACCTGGCCTCGTGGTCCGACACAGAAGACGGTCGTGGTCCAGTTATGCGTTGGCATCTACGTCCTCGTGTACCACATAAGCGTTGCTGATGAGCACTGCGGCCTGCTTGCCGCCTTCCTGCTCGACGAGGAGTACACCTTTGTTGGGTTGGACATCAACAATGACGAGAAAAAACTCAAGGATGTTGGTCTGGTGGTACAAAACTTTGTGGATATCCAGAATAGTGGAGAGTGCCTGATCCAGTGACGATTAAGCCAAAGTATGGCTTGGCTGACTACGCTGGTTCCATCATCCACCACAGCTACAACAAGATGAAGGACGCTCTCACAGAAGATGACCACCATATATGGGCAGAAGCGCCCTTGCCCTTGAAGAACATCTATTATGCTTCCATGGACGCGTATGCCACCTACGACGTATACAGGCGGTTGGTGAACTTCCAGAAGGGGTTCGAGAGTCAACGCCAGCATCTCGCCAAACCATCTAGGCGGTCAAAGAAGTCCGGAAGGAAGAATGAATCAACCTAAAATGTTTCTTCTATTTATCTAGCTGATAGTATGTAAACTTTATTATACTGCTAGTAAGTCGTAAGTTCAAATTTCCTGCAAGTTGAATCATCCTTTATTCTAGATGTCTTGCCTAATTTGATCCACGTTCACGAGATATTATACTTAAGACGTTTATTTTGTTTCGGTTTCGCTAGCTATGATACAGAATGCGATAGCCATTTTTACCAAAAGATTATTTCAGATTTATAATGAATACTGTTCTCAACTGGGTTTGAATAGAGAAATTTTATTTTTTAATTGCATAGAGAAAGTTCACTTTTTTAATCAAAAGAAGGGTCGCCCCCTCTGATTTTCCATTAACAGAAACCACATGGTCTTTCAAGCCCCTGATACAAACTACAGCTAGAAACTAAAGTATCAACTAGCAGCACAAATCATACATGGTAGCAAGCCCAGCCAGACTTAACATGAAGGTCCAAAAAATAAAACTACGGCAGAGATGCGCAGGCGACACCGCAGTATCCTGTGACTCCACACTTGCGATGAACTGTACAATTCACTTGCTACATGCTCTAGCCTGCGCATATAGACCATCACACTACATGAATCAGCGGCATGGAAGGCGGACAGCCAAGGCCTTTGCCGTCTGCCGCGGACGGCAAAAGGCGCCAGCAAAGACAGGGTCGGTAAAGACCTTCTTTGCCGTCTGCTTTCTGACGCGGACGGCAAAGGATCCTTTGCCATCAGCGGCAGACGGCAAAGAAAGCCGACGACAATAAATTCGTTGTTAGTCCGTTAGGTGGCTAACGGCAGTCTTTGCCGTCCGTGGCTGACGGCAAAGACTGCAGGCTTGTTGCCATCTGCTGGCAGATGGCAAAGAGACCAAATAGGCATTAATTCTGTTTCTTCTTATATCAATTCATTTTCATAGAAAATCAAACACATATATATGACCAATATAGGATATCCAACACATGTTACCAATAGTAGCAAGTTTCATCCATACATATACATAGTTTCATCTATATTACACAGTTTCATCCATAGGTACCAAGTTTCACAAAGTCAAAACAAAAACTAAAGACAAGCACTCCATATCTGAAATTACAAGAAATGACCTAAAACTAAATATCTACTTTAATAAAAACTATCTTATTACTAAGATCTTCTCTGGATCTTCTTCTTTTCTTCCAACCTGCATAACAAAAACACTAAGAAAAGGAGAAAATTTCATTTCAGAAACATTATTACTAACTAAAAGTCAGTATAAGTCTTCATAATTTGTCTACGACAATTGTATCAGTCAAACATGCAACAAATTACTGGGAGGGGCGCTATAGCAAGGAAATCAGACACCATTATCGGTATTTTTCTACAAAATTTTAGTATGTGTATTTAGGAAATAAATGTTAAATATAGATATATACCAACCCTTATTATAAACAGAATCACATGCACGCGGATCAAAATAGGTTGCACTCTAACTTTAAACCCAAATACTTAAACGCGCAGCTGCGCTATCTGACGGAGCCGAGCGCACACGCAAGCTGTCTGATGCTTGCGCACCTGCTACATGACAAAACTACAAATAAAACGGCCTCCTTCCTCCTCGCGATGTACCTGACGTTGTCAGGTGGTGGATGGTCACTAAGGATTACCTGCATGCATGTGTTGATGTCATCCCACATTATTCTGTCTCAATTTTTTAAAAGCTATAACTTTTGAACCGAGTGTCAAAATGAAAATCCGTTTTCACCATTAGGTTTCTCACGACGAGATCTTCAAAACTAGATCTCATATGTATATGTTTCGATGAATTTTTTTAAAGCAACTTTGGTTCTACTTGAGGCAATTTTAGCACTAAACAGAAGCAACTTCCTTGCATCATGTGTACTAGTGAATTTACCAATCAAGTATATCGTAGACAACGTAAAAACCATGTGGGACAAATTTTCATCATATGTAGGTACCTGAGCATCATTCATAGGCAACTTTATAGTATTGTAGGCAACTTAGTTTTCAAGCTAGGCTAACAGTATCCTAAGGGGGCTACCATCACTAGCTAGTAGCTTAACATCATCCTTAGTTGCATACAACTTAGTTTCATACATAGACGACTTTGGACCTAAGTTGCTAACGCTACTTAGTTTTAAAAGCAACTTTGATGCTAGATGAGGCAACTATAATGCTAAACAGAAGCAACTCCACTCCTAAAAATAATTAATTAGCAACAATAAGCAACTAACTAATAATGCAGAACAACAACCAAACTGAGGTAGATAATATCACATCACCTTTATGAGCAACTTTCCTTCCACAGCCGGACATAACAACATGCACTTACTATATGCGGCAATGCGCTCAAAACAACAAACGAGCGCAGCGGCGCTCCCTAACCATGTCCAACTTTAAATTTCCAGCTTACTGTCCATTAGCTTTACTTGAACTTTCACCTCGCACAAATAAGTTCAATATTCCATCGTCCAACCAGGCATATGCAACATATATATAGAAAGTGAGTACGTATTTTTCAAATGAAAATAGTTGCACATCATGAAAAATTGTCTACTCAGCATTTCAGGTTACAGCAAGAAATCAATGGAAATATCACCATAAGATACAAATCTAATTTATCTAATTAATTATTTCGTGAATGTTTTGAATATTCTATGTATCCTAGAATTGGCAGTGGCGGGTTCCCATAGCATATATTAATATAAAAATCACAACTTCTTCATGTACCTATACATGTTATTACATAATATTGCTAGTCTGACATAAGATTGATACTAAGCACAAACTCTCCAAGGGAAATTGAGAAACTCCACTATGTCATGTTGATATATCAGTGGAGATGGTAAAATTAGTAGTGATGAAAAAATTGGGATCTCCCTCATGCATCACCGGTCCTTAAGATTACAGTATGGGTATCTAGGAAATAACAAAAAAACATAACATAGGAGAAGTCTAGATGGATCAGTAGAAATTATGTATGAATTAGCTACCGTGTGTCGAGACACCAACTATCAGTACGTTGTTTTTTGGGTGCAGTATTGGGTGTTCTAACAGTAAGCGTAGTAATTTGACAAACATGTAAAACACATCTAAAACCTCATAATCAGATAAATGTGTTTACTGTGAAGTAATAGGCTGCTGTCGCTGCTGTTACAGGGAAAGCTGTAGACGTACATATTAGTAAGAAAAGAATTATCTAGCTACCATTACGGAATGTCTTCAAGGGCTGTAGACGTACTTTAAATCAGAGAAACAAATACAGGCAGTTCACAACCCAAACTCTGATGGACTAAAGAACACAAAGTGGGATAGCTCTGCTCAGGATACACCTACGCACCAACTGTCAGATCAAAAACCATGCACAATTAAGCCCCATGGGTGGTGATGCATCCTAGCCGGCCGCCCTTCGGTGCAGGAAAGACATCTTCATGAACCAACCTGTCGCTGCATCGCCATTACCAAATGAAATGACAAAGCAGAGTAGAGCTTGCAGCAACTGAAAAATCTGAATTCTGAAACTCTCTAACAGCAGAGTAGAGTAGAGCTGGCTCATCTTATCAAATATTTAGTACCATTTGAATTCCCAGGTCCAAACAATGCAGAGTGATATGGTATGGTTGTTCATGGCCGCCATTGATCCAGATGCCATTTTTTGGTTTCTGAAGCTAGGGGATGAGTGACGATGTACCTTTTTTTTTGAGGCAACTGTCGTGCTCGCGGCAGCATGCATCGAGGTCGTCGTAGGGGTCCTCCCCTTGCACCCGCTCCACCCCATGCTGCAGAACTTGCCGTACCGGATCCCCACCGCTGCCACCCATCCATGGTCAGAGCATGCTCAGATCGGAAATAAATCGACCGGATCAGGGGAGGACGAGGAAAGGAGGCTCACAGTCGCAGTTGAGCATCGCGCACGACCGGCTGCACGGCGGCGGCGGCAGCTTGGCCGCGCACGCGGAGCCCCCGGCGAGCTGGAGGAGCACGACCAACACCGAAACCCTAGCAAGACATAACTGAAGGGGGCGACCACAGGGAGCAGAGGAAAACAAATCGATGCGGAGGAATAGACAGAGCTCATCGAGGAGCAGCCGTAGGTGTGCTGGACGGCGCCAGAGCTCACCGGAGCGGCCGGAATCGGCCAGCGTCTGTGGCGGCGGCGCAAGGGGATCGAGAGGACCAGACATGAGCGAGAGAGATGGGCGCATGCGTTTGTTTTGGTCTAGCCCAGCCAGCGTACGTGTGTGATTTGTGTGTTAGGCTAAGTCCTACCTGCAAAAAAAAAGATAGCCCCGGCTGGCAGACGGCAAAGAATTGGCTGGTGGCAACCAGGTTCTTTGCCGTGTGTCAGTTCTTTGCCGTCTGTTTTTTGTAAGCAGACGGAAAAGACCTTCTTTGTCGTCCGCTAGCAGACGGCAAAGAGTTGACAGACGGCAAAATCTCTGATTCCAGTAGTGTCAGCACCTCTTTGCTCCCAACATCAGCACCTCTTTGTTTACCACCTTCATCTGCAATATAGACCATCCCATGATTCACAAGCAAATTAGCTAAACAAGAATCATAAGATCACTATACCATTTATTTTGTAATCTCACATTATTCATGCATTGCCAAAGAGTCAAGAACACAACTGATGCCCTTCCCGCATCTCCTACGCAAACACTCATAGGTAGTTCTACCATCTTAACTCCATGATTTAAAATATTAATAAAACCCCCTTACCGATTCCATTTGCATTACCATCGTTCATGATTATAGCCAGGGAAACAGCAGCCAATAAAGCAACCACTTGTGAAAGACCTATTTTGAGTCCTGAATAGGACCGAATCCTAGCATTTACTCTAACTGCAACATGTCCTCCTCTCATAGTCATCATCACCCAAGACATAATGAAGACGTAACCCCATAGATGCACAACTGCTATCAAAATAGTTTTCGCACTATACCTAGTGTAAAGGACACTCTTGCGTTGTCGTGCTACCATTGTGGCTCCTCGGTCAGCATGTTCATAACCACCTCGATCTGAAGATCTTCACGGGTGGTGGTCTTGAAACCGAAAAGAACGGCTTTATGAACCTTAAGCTCTTCACTGTCAACAAAATCACTCCATCCCTTGCCGAAGATGATGCGGCCATCATCACACTTGTGGTACTTGACCGGCATGAAACTGTCCTTGCATAGCAGAATGCTAGCAAGCCCATCTCCCGGTATCTCCCCATCTCCTGGGGTCTTCGGGGCGTCGACAACTTTGACCGGTAATCTCTGTATGCACCGTCATAGGAAGAAAAATTATCAAATATGTGAAGGAGCAGTAAACAAAAGGATCTTCAGCTACATCTACATATATTACATAAGGATCTTTAGTTATGGGAAACAAAAGGATATGCAAAAACACACATCAGTGTATTCATTGGTTTCAGCTACAATAGCATATCATTAAACTTTCTCTCCATGAAAAACCAAAGAAAATTGCATACAAAATAGAAAATACTAGTACACCAAAAACATACCATCGTCTTTCCTGCTATGTTCGACTTGGTGAAGCGGTGGACAAAAATGCACCTATATAACCTTTCTTCATCGCCAAAAGGTCATGTAGGTTACGCTCCTCTTGCTTCGTAAGATTAATTCCCTTGGTTATGACAGCTAATTCTAGAGGATCTTTACGCTCTTCATTTTGATCGCATGTCCTTGGCAGGTTGCAGCAGTACACCATTGGAATGTCTTCAGTCAAATCGAAGGAGACAAGGTCGCCTTCTCGCAGGTCGAAGTCTTCAACAAACCTGCACCAGTTTTCACCGCAGATGATCGCCCTTGAATTCCCTTTGTACACGCCAAAATCATACATGCGGCTCCCTCTCGCTTGAAAAAGCAATGAACTGTCTGGGATGGCGCTGAACTGGTGCCTTGCGTAGCATGGCACGATCTGTAGATGTAGAATTTAATTGCTATTTATTTCCTACATACTGTTAATCTTCAAAGTAGAGGGGAACAAACACAATACAAGTACAAATTGACATGATTATTTATACCAGAGCTGAAGTGTCCCCATCTAGCCTGATGGTAAATGTCAACCCATCAGCATTGGGCCTGTTGCAGTCCTGTCGACAGGTTATGCACACCACCTGTGTAAACAAAATAAAATGAAGAAAAGCAAAGGATGAGAATTTAAGAAAAGGGCTTATGCATGTAAACACACTAGGCAACAATCATACAGTATAATCAACGAAGGTACTGCATCAGTAATCAACAATCATACACTTGAACTGAGCGGGTGGCTCACCCTCCACTCCTCATAACCCCGCAACGCAGCGCGTGCCCGCCGCACCACAGCTTGTTCAGACATGTCCTTCTCTTCATCCTCGACCGGCAGCATGGGCTCACCCCGAGCGTCAACGCGCGGCATTGGCCCCTCCTCCTCTGCAGCACAACTGAGGTAGTGTTTGAGACTGAGCAGTAATCTCTGAGAAAATTCCTATGAAAACATAAATCCTACTACTGCTGTTACTCGGCCCACCCGAATGTACACACACACCTTCAACATACAGCCCATCTACATACATCCGCATCCAACAATATGTTCCTTGAAAAAGAAAAGAAAATCTGTTCTGGACGGACGAAGGATCGTCAGGGTAACCAACTCAATTAGCCACTTGTCTATCATGTTGGAGAAAATGAACTTACTTCACTTTTTCCTTGTACTACATAACCACACAAAATAAAGACTAAAATAATTCCTACAAACTCTGATATATTGTACGCCCTCACATTTATAATCTTTAAAATATGAACTAATTTGGGCAACAGAATTAAGAGTTTATTGTTATTTCCCTACAAAGATACAAATATTTGGATCAAAATTTCATATTCTGCAAAAAAAACACTGCAGTAAATATTATTCTGAGAAATGTTTAGTTGACTTGCAATCTAGGACTACAAGTTAATGGTTGCCTTACTAAACCCAACCTAATTTCGGCCTAAAAAGGAATTTAATCCACTAGCCCAGCTTATAAGTTTTGAGCCCACCCTCTGGTTTCTTCCTGGATTCGCCACTGCACAAGGCCAATATTTTTTAAAGTTTTTAAAGGACTGTTTGCTGAAATTTGCTGCTATTGTGTTACGCATCTGCACTTGTTCATTGTTATGAAAACCCTACCGAAACCCTGGAAAAAAATACCCAGCTAGCCACCAATGTAGAAAACTTCCTTCAATCTCTGCATCGCCTTCCACCTAACCTCCGATTTAAAAATCCTAACTATCTAATCTCTGACTTTGAAAACCATATCCAACTCCCGAAACGGCAACACAACAAGGAACAAAGAAGTCGAAGATTACAAGTTAGGGTTTCTCACTTCACCTAGTCGCGGTAGTCGCTAGGTGCTTGCTGGCGGCCTCCCAATCTCACTCCGTGCTCTTCTGCTCCAACCGTCGAGAGCGGCCAGGCGAGTAGGCGGCGGGGTGGTTTGTGGGGAGGGTGGGGGTGAGGAGGGCGGGGGTGTGTGGGCGATGGGGGTGATGACACGGACCCTATCCGTGTCAAGCACAGAAAATAACGGCCCGTGGGTCCAGTTCGTAAAGAAACAACCAAACAGGCCAACAGGCCGCTTACCAGTCACAAAATAAAACCCTATGTTACTAATAAAAAAACACAAAGCAAAATCCTTTTGTCTAAAAAACAAAAACAAAGGAAAATCGTAAAAAAGAGGGAAATCATTTTTGGGCGAGTTCAACGTGAACGTGATGGTGAGAGGCTTAAGGAGGAGTTTTGTGTGTTTACAACACCTTTGTTTTAGAGAAAAAAAATGCACCTTACAATGTGAAATTATAAAATCATTATTAATAAGTGCTGAAAATTCCTTATTTATAAAAAATTGTTTC